>NC_031484.1:355774-358274 GCF_001602025.1 Plasmodium gaboni | reverse complement strand
TCTGTTGTGTTTTTATGAAAGAATAAATAAGTAGAAAAATAATTTAAATGTTATGTCCTTCAAAAATAAAACATGGAGAGAAATCATGTAGAAATATATTTTCTTACGTTTTTCAAAAAAAAATAAAAAGAAAAAGAAAAGAAAATGAATATGTATTTGGAAAGAATATAATAAATGAGCTTATATGTAGTCCAGATAGTATCAAAAAAAATGATATAGAAGAAGAAGAAAAAAAAAAAAATATATATAATGAAGAAAAAAAAAAAAATATATATAATGAAGAAAAAAAAAAATATATATATAATGAAGAAAAAAAACATATATATATACATAATGAAGAAAAGGAAGGGACTTGTATATCTAATTTTGTAAATGAAAAGAATAAAATAATTTATGATAATATAAAAGATCTAAATAAATATTGTATAGACAAATTTAAAAAGTATAAATGTGATCTTTATATATCTACTTCATCTAATAGAGAATATGTAACTTATTATATATATGATTTTTTTTTAAACCGTGGATTATTAAAAGGGTATCAAACAAATGAAACTACACACAAAATAAGTGATAGTAATATGAATGGTAGTAATATGAATGGTAGTAATATGAATGGTAGTAATAGTATTAATAGTCTTTGTAGTAATTATCTTGTGGGTGAAAAAAAAAAAAAATATAATAAATTTTCTTCACAAAATTTTATGGAATATTATAAAAATTTTGTTACACAAAAAAATATAAAAAATATAAAAAATATAAAAAGAATAAAAAAAATACAAAGTAATTATTTATTTAATTTAATAAATTATTGTGAATCTCATAAAAAAGAATTATTATTATCATGTTTAGAACATAAAAAAATTGATAACATAAATCTGGATAATTATATTAAGTTAAGTCTTATAAAAAATTTCCATATAAAATATTTGACAAGTGTTCAATATGTTACTTTTCCAATATTTTTTAAAAATTATGATTTATTAATATCATCATTTAAAAGCTCAGGTAAAACATTAGGTTATATGAATTGTCTGCTACATAAAATAATAATACAAATAAATAATATAAAAAAGAAAACAAATATAGAAGATAATTATGTTTTAGCTTTAATAATATGTCCAAATATTTTATTAGTTGAACAATCTTATGGTATTTTAAAAAAATTAATTATGTATCATCCATATAATATTATATGTCATTATATGCATGGAAAGAAATATATAAATATACTAGATGAATTGAAAAATATAAAAAAAAAAAAACCACATATTATTATAAGTACACCTGGATATCTAATAAATTTTATAAAATATTTCAAACAATTTTCAAATATGTTTTTTTTATGTGATACATTAATAATTGATGAAGCACATTTTCTTCTAGATAATAATTATATGAAAAATATATTAATAATAAAAAATATATTGCCCAAATCTCATCAAACGATATTATTAACATGTATTGTTAATAATTTTCTTAAAAATCTAACATATAGATTTTTAAGATTGCATTATATACATATAAATTTTATAAATAATTGTATATATGATAAACAATTAGTCCATGCTTCTATAAATACAAAACAACAACAACAAAAAGAAAAAGAAGAAAAAGAAAAAGAAAAAAAAAATAACGTTATTAAAAATATTCAATATATTCAATATATTACAAATAATATATATCATATGAATAAAAATAAATATAAAAGAATTATTCAAAATGTTTATAATACAATTATCAATTTTAATCTACAATTATATAACATATTAAATAACAAACATATGTATCCACATAATAATATACTTTATTGTGAAAATATAGGAAAACTCTGGTACCCTAAAGAAGCAAACATATTTTTTCAAAACATTCAAAGTGAAAATAATTTAAATAATCATAATGATATTATTAAAAAAAAGACAAATATTATCTCATCCAATTTAAATTATGATACACACATATATGGTTCATCAGAAGAATCGAATTATATTTTACCATTTTCAAAAAAAAAAAAAGAGAATATAAAAAAATTAAAATTAAATAATAGCGATTATAATAGATATCATTGTTCTCATCACAATAAAAATAATGACATATATATACCTACACATATACTCTTAAAACAAGAATATTTAATATATGAAGCTAATAAATTATCATTAATATTATTTAATATATTACATAACGAACTAATAACAAATAATAATATAAATATTGTAATATTTATGCCTACAGTAAAAATATTACAATTCTTTTATGTTATATATAAACATTATATTTTTAAAGGATATATATTTTTATTATATTTAAAATTAAAAAAAATTAAATGGAAACATTCACAAGACATTAAATCGTATATTTTAGATCATTCTACATATTATGATAAAGATAGCGTAAATTTTACTGTATCTTCAAATCCTTATATAATAACAAATGATAATAAATCTGATCAAAATATTAATGCTATTAATTTGGTGGACCAAAAAGATAATTATATAAA
>NC_031484.1:349657-354657 GCF_001602025.1 Plasmodium gaboni | reverse complement strand
AGACTACAAATTATTAATGCACCAGATACGTTCATAAAATTTAATGCAACTTCAAAGAGTGTACTCATTTCATCCTTACCAACTTATAAAACTTATAAATCAAAAATAAACGAATTTAAATTAAAAAGTTATGCTAATGAAAAATCAACAAATATTAACACATCAAATATAAACAATTATAATCAGCATAATATTAATTATGATCATCTAAATGATGATGATTCTTTATATGATTATAATTTAATAAAACCAAATGATCAAAGCCAAGATATGCAAACACATCCTTTGTATTTTACCTTTCACAAATATGTATCTTAATATCTTTACATTATTTTATGTTTTTTAAGTGTATAAATTATACGTATTATATGAACAAATATATATATATATATATATATATATATATATAATTGTATTTATGTCTATATTTATTTATTTATTTATTTTTTTAATTCATATTTAATTTGATTACATATAAATAAAAAAACTATGTTTTTTCTATTTTCTTCTATAAAAATATATTCTCACATTTTAGAATAAACCATTTGAAAATAAATCAAAATATATTAAGTCTTACCAGTTCAATTCAGCATGTTACATATTATATATTACATATAACTTTTTACCTGTCATGGTCAGAATAAAAAATATTCATTCTAACATGTCAGGAAAAAAAAAAAAAAAAAAATACATCAAATAGCTATTCGGGTCAGGAAAAAAAAAAATAAATAATATTCACACATAAAAAAAATGGACTTATATATATATATATAATAATAAAAAGACAAACAAAAAGATTTAGAGATAATAGAAGGAATTATATTATATAATATAATTAATAATTCGTTTATGCTATATTATTATATTATTATTTCTTTTGAGGGCATTAATTATAAATCTAGTTATACATAATATTTCTCTCTTACTCTTACAAGCATAAATGATAACATTACCGGATGCGAATAAAAGTACGGTCCTAATTGTACTTTTTTTATTTTTTTTTTCATTATTCATAGTATCTGTTTTAACACATTTATGTATGGTTTCTTGCTCCATTAATTTACTTAAGAAATTTTGATCAATTCTTATATATATAATATTATTTATTTCAATTAAAATATTTTTAAATTCTGAATATTTAGAGATTCTTCCTATATCAAAATATTTTAGTTGAATTTTAAATACACATACAAACTGTTTAATGTTTAAAGAATTCATATCGAAAATAATATCATCTCTTATAATATATTTCCATTTTTGATATTTATCAATTTTATAAATATCCTTTTTGCTTAATAATTCTTTTTTTTCATCTTCAAAATAAAAAAAAGAATTATCAAATATATCATCATTATTATTATTATTGTAAGATGTTATTTTTTTTTTTTCGGAACATTCATTATCATTAATTTTAACAAACGATTTAGAGGAAACATTATTTTGCTTATTATTACTTATAATATTTTCCTTTTTATTTAAATCATTATAGTTTAAATCAGATGTTAAAAAATTCATATCATCATCTAAATTATTTATATTAAAATCAAAATCTTCACCGTTTTTTATAATATTACATTCACTTTTTATATCATCATAATAATTATCATTCACTAATTTTTCTTCCTTGTTCTTATCTTTTGATATAACCTTTTCATATAATTCGTCATTTCCATAAAAATCATAATGTTCAAACCTCTCATTTAATTTTTTAATCATATGTTCACAACTATTAATAGTATCATTAATGTCCGTTTTGTTTGTCACACAAATATTTCTTTTCATATCGTCAACATTATTTATACTATTATCAGACATAAGGTCATCACTTTTTTCTAATCCTTCCATGATATGTAACTCTTCTGGTTGTTTCTCTGTACATGCATCACTAATATTATCTTCACTAAAATCGTCCAAAAATTTTTCATAATTAACAAATGCGTCTTCTATATTTTTATCTATATCTATGTCTGATTTATCACTACATACCACTTCGTCCTTATTTTGGTTGTTTAAGTTTGTCTTTTTATTAATATGAACTATTTGTTCATAATTTATTTTATTATGTTCACAACAAGTTTGGCCCTGTTCATAATTTTTTTTATTATGTTCACAAAAATTTTGGCCCTGTTCATAATTTTTTTTATTATGTTCACAAAAATTTTTGTCCTGTTCATAATTTTTTTTATTATGTTCATAATTTTTTTCATCCTGTTCATAATTACTTGCAAACATTTTATCATCATTGTTATCACTACATGAAGAACTAAAACCCGCTTTACTCTCAATGGAAATACAATCATCCTCTTGATATCTATCACAATTTAACTTATCATCCTTTTGTTGATTTAAATATGTCCAAAAGGTTTTATATTTTAATTTTTTCACCACTTTTATTAAAATTAATAAAATTTTCCGTAGTGTGGCTGACCCGTGTAGGTGTATTGATCCATTTTTATGAATAAAGCAAACAACATAAGGTTTTTTAAAAAAAATTTTGACTACATTTTTTCTAATTTTATAATTATGAAAATAAATATAAAAAGAGTTACCAGTTTTATCTTCTTTATATAATGAATCCTCTAGGTTTGTATTAAAAGAATTATTATCATATAATATTTCTGTGTTTTTAAAAGATCGTGCAATTAAAATTAAATCATGAATAGTGAATGTACATTTTAAATTCATACATAACCAAATACTTTTAACATATATATTCAGATGTAGAATATTATCATATATTAAATTATTATTAACTTTTAATAATTTTTTTAATTTCTCTTGACCTTTTTTATTCATACATTTAATCATATTACAATGTATAATATTGTTAGTAAAATTTTCGTCACAAAATGGGATATTTTTATGACCTTCAAAAGGAGAATGATAAATTTCTTTTACCTTACTTTCTTCATTATCCATCATAAAACAAATAAATAAATATAAAAATATATATTTACATATTTACATAATATTTTTACGTTTCATAATTGACGTTTAGAATATTTTTGCAGTTTATTAATCTGGGTATATATGTATATATTCAAATATTAAAAAGTACAAAAAAAAAAAAATAAAATAAAATAAAAAAAAATAAAAATAAATAAATAAATGTGTATTATATGTATACTGTTAAACGTTACAGCATATATCTTTATATAATATTATATTATCACCAAGTGAATATATATATATATATATATATATATATATATGTATATGTATGTATATATTTTATATATGCATCCATAATAATAATTATAATTACCCAAGGAATATAAAAATTTTACAAGGGCACTAATAATAGCAACGTACTAATATATATATATATATATATATATATAAGATAATTTTCATTTTATATTTATATAAATAAATATATAATAATAATATCAGCAATGAATATTATATATATATATATATATTTATTTATTTATTTATTTATTTAATTATTTATTTTATTTGTATATTTAAAAAAAAAAAAAATTATTTATAAATTAGAAAGGTCATCATTAACCTATAATAACTTATAATATATATATATATTTTTTTTTTTTTTTGTTGTTAGTGACGAATAAGATGATAATAGAGAGTTATAAATGTATCTATTATGCATATTTTTATATATTTTATCATATCTATGTTTTATCAGATGTATAATAAAAAAAAAAAATGTGTCGCAGAGATGTCAATTTTTGATTCCACATATAAGTAAGGAAGGAATATATAAGTGTAAGGATAATAAAATTATAAGGATGACTAGAAAAAAATCGTTAGATAGAAATATTGTGTGTAGTAATGGTTTATCAGAATTTATAGAAAAGGATATTAATATAAATAATAAGATGAAGAATATAAGAGAATTAAACAAAAAATATATTGATAATAATGTTTTAATAAAAGCAGATATATTTAGTAATATAATGGAGAAAAAAAATAATACTAATTTATTTTTAAAAAAGTTTTGTTCTTATATAAATATGGAATATGATGAAACAACAAGAGATTTGGAAGAATTAAAAATAAATAAACGTTTGGAGGATTATAATAATATTAATATGTATGATAATAAAAGTAACAACATATATAATAATAATAATAATAATAGTCATAGTTGTAGTCATAGTCATAATCATAATAATTGTAATAGTAATTGTAATGGTTTCATTAAATGTATTGAAAAGAATCAAGATGTTTTACAACTTGTCGAAGGGTACTTATTATTAACATTAAAAAATAAACATATATTTTCTTTTTTAAAAAATAAGAAAAAAATAATTTTTAGTGTAAGCTCAGGAGTAGATTCTTTATGTCTTTTTTATTCATTCATATTTGTAATTTATAAAATATTAATAAGTATTATATATAAAAATTCAAATTATTTTGATTTTATGAATAAAATAAATAGTGTATATTTATATACACATGAAGATATTCTAGATATCATTCAAGAACATAGATATAAAAATAATGTTTCTTTTTTTCTATCTATTTTAAACAAAATGATTGTTATATATTGTCATCATAACACAAGAAAAGAATGTACTAGTGAAATGAATTTTCTTAAAAGTGTTTGTAAAAAGTTTGGAATTAATTTTAAATCCAAAAAATTAACAGAAAAAAGTTTACAAAAATTAAATGTCATCAATTTAAAAAAAAATGACACAAAGGTAAAGAACAAGATAAATATAAATATGATGAAAAATAATAAAAAGAACTTTTTATTATTAGCTCGTACATGGAGAAGAAATATTTATGTTCATTTGTCTGATGATATATTAAAAAGGGACACAAAAAATATGGAACATATGGAAAATATGGAAAATATTGAAAATATTGAAAATATTGAAAATATGAAAGACTCAAATAATATATATAATACTAATATGAAGGACCCCTTAAACATGTTAGATCCTTATACATATGAGAACTATATATTCGATATAAATAATTATATTAAAACAACAAATAAGAAATATATTACAAATATATTAATAAAGAAA
>NC_031484.1:348233-349634 GCF_001602025.1 Plasmodium gaboni | reverse complement strand
GATTGTATTCTTAGGACATCATAAAAATGATAATAATGAAACAGTTCTGTTACAATTTTTTAGAGGTGTTTTTCTTAAAAATTTAAGAGGAATAAAATTTTTGAGTTATTATAAAAATTGTTTATTATATAGACCTTTTATTAAATTAAATAAATGCCATTTGTATAAATACATGCAAGTAATAAATAAAACCTGGAATTTTGATTCATCTAATAATAATTTGTCTAAATCTAGAAATTTTATTAGGAATGTTCTTATACCTAATATCACACACATATTAAAAGATAAAAGTCATACAAATAGAGAGAGTTATAATGTGGATAAACAAATAAACAACAAACATGATAACAATATCATAGATAATAATATTATTGTTCATAATTATAATGAAAGACATATTTTTAATAAGAAAGACATGAACAAATATGATAATATAGAAATATCCAAAAATAATGTTGTAGATAAAAATAACGAATTAAAAAATCAACATGTGTATATAAACCCAAGTTTAGACAAACGATTAAAGAATGTATTAAGTCAAACAACTAATTTAGAAAATTATTTAAATTATTATGACAATATGTTCTTTACATATTTAAAAAAGAAATATTACAAAAGAGATTTGAACGCAGAAAAAATTATAACACATAAAGAAGATAAATATATAAATGTGCAACATAAAAATAATAGAAATAATGAAAATATTATAAATATCAAAAATAATAGAAATGTTATAAATATGAATAAATCTTATAATACTTATAAAAATGTAGATACTGATTTAGTTGATGTGAACATTCATTTGAAAAAAAAAATCAAAGATAATACATATCAAGATGCTCATAATATTTTTATGAATGAATATTTTAAAATGCAAAATAATTTATATAATATTTTTTTCCCTACACATAAAATGGAAGCCTTAATAAAAATAAATAAAATATTATATGAGAAAAATATTTATTTAAAAATTTTTAATTTTTTGGAGCTTTTATTAATACCCTCTAAACTAATTAGACTAGAAATATTATATAATATTATAAAAAAATTTGCAAAGGTAAATATTAAATATGTAAACATCGAAAGGTTATATGAACAGATGATAGCATATATAAATCAATATATAAAAATGGAAAAAAAGAAATATTATACAACTCAATTTTTTTATAAATCCCATATTTCTAATCATGATGATAATATGTTAGATAATAAAATGAATGTTCAAAATAAAAAAATAAATGCAAAAATAAAGGATTTATTTGGGGATAAAAAAATAGAGGAAGATAATTTTATTATTATTAATATAACGAAGAGTAAGAGCATTATTCTGCAGAATAATTTATTTAGAATAATGGAAAGGGATATGGTTGAAGAATTAATAAAAAGGAAAAAAGGAAATCA
>NC_031484.1:342883-348165 GCF_001602025.1 Plasmodium gaboni | reverse complement strand
TTCATAATGATGACATTCAAAAGGATTATTTTAATATTGATAAAAAAGATACACATATACAACATGGTGAGGATATCTCGTCAGAGAAATCTTTTCTATATAATAAAACTAAAATTGTAAATGAGAATCATATAAAAACTGATCAATATAATGACAATCTACCAGTATGTTTTAAAGAAAAAAGTGCTAATATTTTTGTATATAATAACATATCAACAGAAGTATCTAGATTAAAGAAATATGCTATAACAAAAAATAATGATAAGAAGAATATTTTTCTTCTCATAAAAAAAAGGAAAAAAAAAAAAAAAGAAAAATTTAATATACACATTCGTTATATAAAAAAAAATGATTATGTTTATTTAGAAAAAAAAAAAATTAGTGTTAACAAATTTTTAGCATTTCATAATATACCATATATATATAGAACAGCTTTACCAGTTATAGAAATAAGTAATTTTAATAACAATCATATTTTATTTTTTTATATTTTTACTCATTTAAAAAGTCCTTATTTCACCTTACGAGAAAAAACATTTCCACAAAAATATATGAACACCCATTTTGTTTATGACATTAAATTTAAGCGCACAAGGCAATAGAACAAGAAAAAAAAAAAAAAAATTAAAAAATGAGAAAAAAAAAGAAAGAAAGATGAGGAACAAATTAACCATATTGAGATGTTATAATTTATTATAAATAAAATGACGATTCATGTTTTATTTACTTATATATTTTATTTTTTTTGTTAATATATAATTCATTTGAAATATTTTTATTTGTAATATTTTTTATTTCTCACATATAAAAAATATATATATATATTATATATATATATATATGTATATATTTTTATCCACTTAATTAATTTTTCAATTAATATAATTTTTTAGTATTTTTTTTTTTTTTTTTTTTTTTCTTTTCAATTTTATTCATATATTATATAACATATAGTATTATTTTATAGAACAATAAAATGGTAAATAAATATATAAATATAAATAAATATATATAATATATATAATATATATAATAATAAAACATTCTTTTATATTTATTGCTTTATGAATATGCTGAATATTCACATAAAATTAATAATAAAAAAAAAGGAGATAAGAAAAAATACACATAATTATAACATATAAGTTATATAAATTATATATATATATATATATATATATATATATATATATATATAATCCTTTGAATCCTATTTAATATATATAAATACATAAATTTTATTTTTGCATGATGTTTAATACTACAAATGAAAAAACAGAGAATCAAGATTTGAATGATGCGATCGAAATAAATATTAATAATATTGCAAACAAGCTAGCGAACATTTTATATATTACTAATGTTGGGATGAAAGAAAATTTTGAATTAAAAAATAATTTACACTTTTCAAAGTTTTTAAATGATATGAGATCTTATTGTGTTAATTTAATTCAGTCGATTAATAATTTGAATAGTAATTTTTATAATTTAACATGTTTACCTGTATATTCCATTCCAAGAAATCCATATACAAATATTTTAGATATAAATGTTATTACGAATAATATAAGTGTAGATGACAATGTTGATAAAATAAAAGAAAAACAAACATTATTACAATCATTTCATAATAAATATGAAAAATATAAAAACAATTTTCATCAATCTATTAAACATATTGAAACTTTTAATGACCAACTTTTTTCAGCATTAAATAATTTAGATCATATCAAAATGTCTATAAAATATAAAGACCAAGAATCATCTACATATGGAAATATTCTTTCTGACAGATTGAAAAATAAACAAAAAGATCATGAACACTTAGAGTTATATATTGCTAGAATACATTATGGTTTATTCTAAATTCTTTTTTTTTTTTTTAATAATATATTTTTTAAGAAGAATAAAGATTATAAAAGTTATAGTTTATTATTATTTTTTTTTTTTTTTGTGTATGTTAAAAGAATAAAAAATATTATCACATATAAATAAATAAATAAATATACATATATATATATATATTAACGAATTATTTTTTACTATATATGCATAATATATATATATATATATAATAATACATACATATTATGTAAAAAAAAAAAACAAGAAATAACTGATACAAAACATTTATATTTTTCTTTTCTTTTCTTTTCTTTTCTTTTTTTTTTTTTTTTTTACAGTATTTTAACCGTAATTAATTAAAAAAAAAAAAAAAAATTCAAAACATATAAAAAATAAGAATCTGTATATTTATCAATATAATTTATGCATATATTTAATTTTTATTTTTTTTTTTATTTATTTTTTTATAAATATATGTACATTTTGTCCTAATATGTGTATAAATATATATACCAACTAGCCAAAAAAAAAAAAAAATTTTTTTTTTTTTTTTTTTTTCTTTTTTTTTTTTTTTTATTTTCATTTCAATTATTCACATTACGATTATAATTATTGAAATGATTAAAATTGCTATTATGATTATACATCATATTGGTATTATTATTCATCATTTTAGGGGGATAATTTGAATTAATTTTCATATTATCCACTTCAGCATTTGAATATATATAATTCCTATACATCATAGGATTAACCAACATGTCAGTTTGCACACTATTATTACTTATTTCATTTTGGCTATTTACCTGACCGTTCAGGTAATTACTATTATTGGTAACGGTAGCTGTGGTGGTTGTATCATCATCATATATAAAGCTTGTATTATAATTATTGTTGTTTGTCATTTTATGATCCATATTATATAATATATCTTTAAGAACACTATTTTTATTTGAGCAGAAATCATCATTATGTATATTATTACTTATGGTTTCATTATCATATAATATTTCTTCATCGATTTTATTATCTTCAACATATGAAATATTATTATATAAATTGTTTATATTATTTGATCCTTTTAATAATGTATTATTATTTTCTACAATATATGAATTTGAATTTATTTTACCACTAAAGTCAAAAGTGTTATTATTATTATTATTATTATTATTATTATTATTATTAAGTACTACATGATTGTTATTATTTCCAGAATGGTTAGCATTAACAATATTATGATTATTAGGGTTACCATTACTATTCATGTTTATATTCACACTACTACTATTGTTACTATTATTATTATTGTTACCATTACTATTCATGTTGTTGTTACTATTCATATTGTTGTTACTATTCATATTGTTATTGGGTGGATTAAAGGAACCGTCACTTTTATTCATATAATTTATTTTACTATAATAATAATTATTATTACTATTACTATTATTATCATTTAATAACATCATGCTGTTCATGTTTTCCTTTTTGTCTTTCAATGATTGACTTGTCTCAGATTTAATACTATAGTTATCATTTGTGTATCCCTTTATATGGTTTAAATTACTTGTGTGGTGATTCATATGATTGTTGTGATGATTCAAATTATTAGTAAGATGATTTAAATAATTATTATTATTCATACTATTCATATAATTAATACCATTAATGTTAGCATTAAATCCTACGTTAAGATGATTATATATATTACTCTCGCTAAGAGAACTTGCTGTATTTCTTCCATACCAATTATTATTATTATTATTATTATTATTATTTATATTATTATTTATATTTATATTATTATTATACTTGTTATAGTTGTTTACTGGGTTATTTTCCAACTTCTTATAAAACATAGAGGAATACTCATTATTTTCATCTGAAAGTAAAAATTGTAAAAAAGGTCCATTAAAAGATTTATTAGAAGATTTCTCAGAATTAAGCAAGTTTTTCTTTATATTATGAATACATATGGTTGCCTCTTCCTTTAAACTATCTGGTACACAATTATATTTAATTAATTCAAATAATGCAAATAATCTTGCATTTTCATGACCATATACTGATACAGAGAATTGTTTACTTTTTTTTTTTAAATTATTTTTCTTATCTTTAGAATTATTCATATCACCAATATCTTCATCATTATCAATATTGTTATCAAAATTATTAAACGGATTATTAAAATGATTATTATTATTATTATTATTATTATTATATGCATGGAAATTTATTTTTTCATTATTTATATTGGCAAGCTTTGGATGTAATGTTCTTAAATCATCATTTTTTGAATGCACTAACCATTCGGCTCTCCAACATTCTTTACCTCTTACAATAACTTTATATATTCTTCCAGGTATTTTCTTTTTCTTTTTCTTATTTAATTTATCATCATCTTTCATTCTTAATTTTAATTTTGTTCGTATTTTTGTTTGAACCTTAGGTTTGTACTTTTTCATATCTTTCTGCGAATTATTATCATTCTCTTCGATATCTTTTCCATTACACTTATTTTTATTATTTTCTAATGAGTTAAAATAAAATGATGTTAATTGATCATGATGTGTCAGATTTGAGTTCTCTTCGACATTTTTATTATCTCCATCATTAAATTTATTATTATTATGAAAATTACCAACACCACTATTACAATTATTATTATTATTGTTGTTATTTATACTGTTCATATTATTTATACTATTCATACTATTCATATTATTCATATTATTCATATTGTTTGTGCTAATTGTTTTTAGTGGATCCATCTCTTGCTTCACCTTAATATCCTTTATTTGACCCGTGTCGTTATTCCTATGAACCTTCATTAATCCATATTCTTCTACATGAACCCTATATTCATCATATAACATATTACTATTATTTTGGATCAATAAATTACTAGGACATTCCTTCTCTTTATCTGAATGTTCATAAGATTCATCTACAGCTTCCATCAGCATGTCCTCTTCATCATTCATATTTTCTAATTCATTCATGTCCTTTATATCATCCATACCTTCGGTCTCTTCGATATCACTAATATTTTTCATTTCTCCATTTTTTAAAATATCCTCAACAAATTCTTCAGCTGATAAAAAACTGCAATCTTTCTGAATTTCTAGCTGGTCATTTTTATTATCATAATTATTTTCAACATTCAGGTATTTGTTACAACTGTCAAAAAGGTACTCACTATTAATATTATTATTACTAATACCATCGGTGAGGTTTACTTTTTTTCGATCTAGACACATTTTGTGATCATATGAGTCCTCTTTTACATCTCCTATATTATATCTACCCTCTACATGCATCATTTCATAGTTATCATTTGGAAGCATCACAGTTTTACTTTTTGTTTTAAATAAATTACAACTCTTTTCATTCGTCATATTAATATTTACAAAATTTTCTTCATTTTTTCTTCC
>NC_031484.1:338824-340083 GCF_001602025.1 Plasmodium gaboni | reverse complement strand
CCAAAATATATTGTGGGATAAATAAAAAAAAGAAATCACATACTTTTAAATTATTTAAAATATATGTGTTTCATATATTATATATATATATATATATATATATATATGTATGTATGTATATTATATATGTTCCTTTTCATTTTATTATTATACATAAAAAGGAAGAAATGTTTATATATAATATATATATATTATAAAAGCTTATGAAAAATTATAACAAGGTTACGTGGACAAAAAAACACATAATATAATATATATAAATATATATATGTAATATATTATTATTAAAAATATTTATATATAACATTTATATATATATATGTTTTTTTTTTAATATATATGTTTGGCACGTATTTATATTCTACCTCTATATTTTTTATATATACACAGATTCGCATGCATGTAAATAACAGATATGTATATATAAAAAAAAAAGTGTATACTCCTAAAAGTTAAAATATAAATATATAAGGAGAAAGGTAAAAAAAAAAGAAAAGAAAAGAAAAAAAAAGAAAAAACACTCCTTCACTTTTTCAAAAATAAATATTATAATATATATGTTATAAAAGAAAAATACATAATCATGTTATATATATATATATATATATATATATTACATATATATATTTTTTATAATATTTAGATATAGATTATACATATTAATATAATTATAATATATATTATCATCATCTCTTCTTAATTTCTTAAACATATTATTATATGTATATATCATAAATAATATATATATATATATATATATAAATGGGCACATAACTATATATGAAATAATTTATTAATGAAAATATATAAATAATATAAAAACGGGGAAAATTATAAAGTACAAAAAAAAAAATAATATTATGTATATTAATATATGTTTATATATTAATATATATATATAATATATATGTATATATATTTAATGTTTACATAATATATATAATATTATTCTTTTTTTTGATATATATAATAAAAAATTGCCTTCACATTTTTCTCTCTTTTTTTTTTCTTTTGTATAATTATCCAAGTAATAATATAATAATTATAATATATATATAAATATATTTATATATTTATATATATATGATATCCATCATTGTAAAATATTAGTGTTCAAATAAAATAATCTGTAAATTAATATAATAAAAATGTAAATAAAAACAAATAAATACAAATACTCTAAAAAATATATATTTCTCATAAATTACCTGAATATGTATGGATAACAATATTTATAAAAAATTAATTTTCTATTTTCT
>NC_031484.1:334920-338524 GCF_001602025.1 Plasmodium gaboni | reverse complement strand
TTTTTTTTTAATTTACATAATTAAAAATATAACTAAAGCATTATTATATATATATATATATATTTATAATATATATAAATATGCATTTAAAAAAAAAAAATAATAATAATAATAATAAAAAAATAAAAATAAAATTATATCTTTAAATAAAAAATAATGCTTATATAAATATATTATATATATATATAATATTTATTTTATTATTTTTTAATTTTTTAAAACAAGTGTATCGAGGTAAGGGGACTTAAGAGGTAAAGAAGGGAAATTTACATTTTAAAAAGGAGAAAAAAAAAATTATATAAAAAATGATAAAATGAAAATATATATGTAAGTCATAAATTTATAATTCTTATTATATATATATATAATATATATATATATATATATATATATATATATATATAGACATTAAAAAATATGTAGTTATTTTCTATTACATTTTATAAAAATAAGAAAAAATATAAAACATAAATAGAATAGAAAATAGAACATAGGTGAAAGAAAAAGTGTTTACTTATAATAAATATATTTATTATTCTCAAGAGGATACAAAAAAAAAATTAAAATAATTAAATAAATATTTTTTTATTTCTCCTTATATAATAAAATATTACAATACATACATAAAATATATTATATATAATTAATTATTTATTTATTTATTTTCCACTCTAGGACCATAAGAAAAAATTGTGGAAAATAAAATGATAAGATAATAAAAAAAAAAAAAAAATGGACTATCATTTTATATAAATCTGGGTAGTTCACAAATGATTTAATATTCCTTTATATATATATATATATATTTAAAATGATTATATTTAAATTTAAAAAAAAAAAAAATTATAACATTAAAAAAAGTAAATGAATGTATATTTCCCCTTTTGCGAATCTTTTGAATATTATAATATATATATTATTATATATTATAAATTTTATATTTATCTATCAATACTTTTGAGGATATTCTCTCAACTTATTTCATTTCATTTCATTTCATTTCATTTTATTTTAATTTAAATTAATAATCATTATATAATGATAAAATATGATCACTTGTGATATATTTTATGAGGTTCCATTTATTATGTATATAAAATATTTTTTAATACTATGAATATGTAAATATCATCTTATTATAATTTCCTTTCTTATAAGTAAAAAATATGTTATTCTCACATTAAAATATTATTTCGTAGAAAAAACAAAATATATACATATATAATTATATATATGTATATTTATATATTTAGGATGTTTATTATTTTTTTCTTCTTTGTTTTGATTGTATTCATTTAAGGGAAGAAATTGTAAAATAATAAGATCATCATTATATATATATATGTATTTGTGATGATATTATTATATATAATATGTTATTTTTAAAGTTATATATTTTTTAATATCTACGTAAAAATATATATAATTATATATTACGTGGATTTATGTTTGAATTTTTTTTTTTTTTTTTTTTTTTTTTTTTTTTTTTTTTTTAAAAATTTTTTTTTTTTTTTTTTTTTTTTTTTTACTATTCCCTGATATTTGCTCACAAAAAAAAAAAAAAAAAAATACTATGAATATATAATATATATATATTTATGTATTTACGTATTTATTTATATAGTTTGTATAATATAATATTATTTCGTTCTTATTATCTTAACTTTTTTTTTATAATATTCTTTCAATATTGACCTTTAAGGTATTCATAATATTAACATTTCACTTTACATATATATATATATGTATATGTTTTTATTTATATATTTCTATTTTTATAATTGTATTCTCATTTATTCATATATATATATATATTTTTATCATTTGTTTTAAGAAGCCATGTACACATCCACATTGGTACTGTCGTGATCATTGTGCTTTTCCCCTCTTTTATTATTTTATTTTATTTTATTTTTTTTTTCTTTTTCCACTTTTCTCTTTTTTTTATTTTGTTTTATTTTTTCGTGAACATATATATATATATAATGGACAAAAACGGAGAAGAAATTCTTAAACTTAAAAAAATCGCTACTCTTCTTAAAAAAGAATACAACAAACTCAAAGAAGAAAACGAACTTCTCAAAAAAAATAACTATCAAAATAAAGAAGAGAAATATGAACATTCAGAAGAAAATTATGAACAAGCTAGCGAAAAATGTGAGAATTTAGATGAAAATTATGAACACCAGTCAGGTGAAAAGGACGACTCTTTTGTTGAAAATAGCTTGGATAAAACGAAATGTATAAAAAACAATGAGGTTTTGATGAGTAGATTGAAGAATGAGATGAATAGAAGAATAATATTAGAAAAGAATTATAAGAAATTGAAAGAGTTTACTATAATATTAGAAGAAAAATATCGAAATGAGAAAAATGTGAGCAAAGAAAAGTGTAAGGATATGGAGGATAAATTAGAAGAATGTAATAAGAATTTAAATAAATATAAAAATGAGAATGAGTTATTAATAGGTAAGATAAAAGAGAAGGATATAATAATATATAAATTAAATAAAAAGATAGAAGAAATACGTATATATTTAAAAGGTGATAAGAATATAAATTTAATAGAGAATCAGATAGATGAAATGATTGGATATAAATTAGAAATAAAAAAATTAAAAGATAATTTAGAAATATGTAAAAAGACTGAAGAGATAACAATAAAAGAAAGACATCAATATAAGAGTATGATTATGTTATGTTCTCAATATAAAGAGAAATGTAAAAAAATACCTACATTAGAAAGTAAAATAGATATTTTAGAAAGTGAAATAAAAGAATTACAATTATATAAAATAAAAGATACAGAAAATAAACAAATAGTAAAAGAATTAAAAGATGAAATATTAAATTATCAAATCGAAAATAATAAATTGAATGAAGAAATAAATGAATGGAAAAATTTCTCAAAATTATATATAAATAATAATGCAATAGATATAGATAATTTAAAAAAAACAATGAATGATATACATAATAAATACAATCAAGTGAATTTAAAAAAAACAGATTTAGAAGTGAAGTATAAAAAATTGTCTATGGATATGCAGATACAAAATAATCACTTGAATGATAAAATATTGGAATTAAAAATTATGCACAATAAAAATAAGCACCTGGAAAAAAAATTTGAATTTATTAAGATGGATTATATGTATCAAATAGGTAAGTATAAGGATAAACAAAAGAAAAACGACAACTTGAAAGTGTCTGAAAAGAATGAAAATGATAAGGATAGAGATAATTATAGAGATAATGAAAATTATAATGATAGAGATAATTATAGTGATAATAATTATAAGAAGGAGAATAAAGTTGAACAACCTAACAATGATGATTATCATAATAATGATGATTCTACCTTGCTACAAAATTACAAATTTAAATATGAATTAATCGAAAAAGATAATGAGGAAAAAGAAAAACTAATACAAGAATTAAACGAAAAATTAGAAAAATATAAAAACGAATATGATCAATTTATTTTGAAGCAAAAAAATATAGAATTATGTTCACAAGAATTATTATTATATGAAAAAGAGATAACATATTTAAAGGAAGAAATTGAAAATTATAAAAATAAAATAGTAATATTACAGAATGA
>NC_031484.1:324690-327120 GCF_001602025.1 Plasmodium gaboni | reverse complement strand
TTTTTTTTTTTTTTTTTTTTTTTTTTTTTTTTTTTTTTTTTTTTTTTTTTTTTTTTTTTTTTAAAAATTTTAAATTATTTCCTTTTTTTTTTTAATATAAAAAAAAAAAAAAAAAAAAAAAAAAAAAAAAAACATGTAAATTAAATAACAAGTACTAATGTGGAGAGACAGAAAAAAAAAAAAATGTTCCACAACATTTTCGTGCTATTGATAAGTATCAACTTTCTATTATGTGTGCAAATAAAATTTTATTATAAACCAAAAAATATACATTTTTATCTTCTTCCATATACAAAAGAAAATAGATATGCATTTAAAAGTAAGGAGTTGAAAAAAAAAAATAATTACTTATATATAAAAAATAAAAAATATGGTTGTAATGAATTGTTTTATCAAAAAGATGATGAAGTAGGTGAAGAGAAAGATAACACAATTGACAAGATCAATGACAAGATAAATGATCAGACGAATGACAAGATGAATGACAAGATGGATGACAAGATGAATGATCAGACGAATGACAAGACGGATGATGAAGTATATGAAACGTTTGATGAATATTTTAATAAAAGAGCAGAAGAAAATTATACTAAATTAGAAGGAGAAAAATTAAAAATATTAAAAGAAAATACACACACAAATAAAGATGAAATAAGAGATGCTTTAAAAAAAACATATAAAAATGAATACAATAAATTAATTAAAGAAGATGAAGAAGATGAACAAGTTAGTCAAGCTGTTTATGAGAATATTAAAATTACATTTCTTATGAAAGAAAATATTAACAATTTTTTATTTACACAATATAGTTATATGATTAATAAATTGAAGGAAAAATCGGTGATTATCAAAAATTTAAAAAAATTTTATAACAAATGTGGAGATGAAACTAAAAATGATGGTGAAACTAAAAATGATGGTGTAACTAAAAATGATGGTGTAACTAAAAATGATGGTGTAACTAAAAATGATGGTGTAACTAAAAATGATGGTGAAACTAAAAATGATGGTGTAACTAAAAATGATGATGCAAACCAAATAAATTGTGCCTATCAAAATAATAATACAAATTATGATGAGACGACACATAATGAGAACAATAGTAATAATAATGGATCAGCACCTTTGACAAATGAACTAAATAATATAAAGAACCCATTTTATCATAACAAATTTTTTGATAAATATTCTCCATATAGTGATTCTAAATATAAAGAAGAAAATAAATCCAAGGATCATTTAAAAGATATTATTGAGAATGTGAGTTTTTTTAAACCAGAAGAAAACTATGAACAAACAAGAAATTGTCGAACATTTAGTGATCAAATGTTTGCTAACGTAAAAATTAAAGGTGATTATATATTAAATAATTTAAGAAAAGAAAAGGAAGACGACAAAAATGACAACATCAACAATAATAATAATAATAGATTTACACAAGATGATATTATAACTAATGATAATAATAATGATTATGGTAGTGATGAAAGTACGGCATTGTTTTTAAAAAATAATGTTTGCCCCTTACAGTTATTAAAAGATAATGTAAGAACATTTTTAAATTATAAAAAAGAAAATATTATAAAAAGTAATATAAATGAAGATTTATTATATGGTAGAGTTAAAGTTCATTGGTTTCCAAAATTTATGAAAAGAGTTATAACAAAAATACCAGATTATATAAAAGTTAGTGATATTATTATAGAAGTTAGAAATGGTATTATTCCTTTTGTTTTTGATGATCTATTTGCTTTAAATATATTTGATATCCATACAAATAAACCTCGTATTATTGTTTATACAAATTCTGATAAATCTTCTTTAAAAGCTAATGAAGAATGGGGTAATTACTATCGAAGGAAATTATTTTGGAGTGATAAAAAATTTAATAAAAATATTAATAAACAATATTTAAATCAAATGAAAAAAAGTGCAGTAATTTTTCTTGATGCAAAAAATGGAAAAAAAGAAATTATTGTTCTAAAAAAACTAATTAATAGATTATGTCATCATATTATTGAAAATAAAAAAAAAAAAGGAATACATAATTATAAAGTTAAATGTATTTTTATAGGATTACCAAATGTTGGTAAATCTGCACTTATCAATAGAATCCTAGAAATTAAAAAAGCAAAATCATATGATAACCCAGGTCTAACTACTAACATACAAATGTATTCAAATAAAAAATATGAACTTATAGATACACCTGGAATTTTAGCTCAAAATTTATATAAAATAAGAGAAAAAAGTTTTAATAAAAATAATATCATATTAGATCATATTTATAATCATTATTCAAATGAACATTCAAATGATAATGTTGTAACTATTAAAAATTATAATAAATATATGCATATAGAAAATAATATCTATCTATTAGCATTATGTAATCATATATCACCAAAAATGTATGATGTTTATAATATT
>NC_031484.1:312190-319690 GCF_001602025.1 Plasmodium gaboni | reverse complement strand
TATAAAGGCACAAATGAATAAAGGAAATTTATATAAGAGTAGATTAGCTCTTTTAAAAAAAAACAAAGTAAGAATTTCTAAAGCTCAAGAAATAATTGATAATGATATCATATATATGAAATCTAGGATTAATATAATGAGAGAAAATGCAGATAAAAATAATCAAAAATTTGATAAAATTGTTAGTCAGAAGGATAAAATGCATCAAGAAATGGAAAGGTTCAAAAAAGACAGAAAAAATTTACAACTAAATTTAAAAAATACAAGAAAAAATCATGAATTTCTCAAAAATAAAATGCAGAATTTGGTATTAACCATGAAAAAGTCAACAGCTGATGATAAGAGGTTCCAATATTAAAAAGGAATATATAAATATATATATTAATATATATATAATAATATATATTAATATATATATAATAATATATATTAATATATCTGTTTTGTTTTATTTTATTTTATTAAAAATTATTATAAAATATTTTTTTTTTTTTTTTTTTTATAAAACATAAAAAATTGTTAGCAAATATTTAATTATGAACAGTGTGTGTTTTCATTATATGGAGGAAAAAATGAGAAATTTATTTCACACAAAAAAATAAAAATAAATAAATTAATTAATTATAACATAAAAAAAATAAATATATATATATATATATTGTACATATTATATGTTTATTTTTTATTTTTTATTTTTTATTTTTTAATTTTGATTTTTTATTCGGTTGAGGTAGGGCCCCAGGATTGGTTTGACCTTGCAAACTTATCTATATAATTAAACAAATACGAATCAGCGACGTAAGGCTTTAGAATATATGAGGGTGTATTATTTGTATTTGAAGTATAGTGTACATATATTTTATTAATAGTATCATAATTAATATTGATATGATACTTGACAAGTAATTTAATAATATTAGTAATGATAGAAATATTTTTTCTGGTAGTATGATCAACGTGTTCAAATTTATTTTCTTCAATATTTTGATCAACACTGTTAGGATTAGTATCTTTAGATTTTTTGATAGGAGAGGAGATCCATATATAACCATTCATTCCTAATATGATTTGAACATTACAAGGAAAAACAAAAATATGTTTTTTCTGATTATGTATTAAAGTTTGTGGAACAATAATTAGAACACCGTTAGATAATTTACCATAAATAGATGATCTGGTATGTAGAATAATAGTACCATCTGTTGATATTCTTTGAATTTCGCATGCAATAACATCATCAGGTTTATAAATATGTATCATATTTATAACATCATTATATAATCTAATTCTTTGACTAAATATACTTATATTAGTTTGAGATATAGAAAGAAAAGCTCTACAATAAGAACCTATTTCAACAATCCATTTATCATTACTAATGTCTTTAATTTTTCCAACTAATAAATCTCCAACAGAACCTGTATACTTTCCTTTTAGAGGTTCTACATAAATTAATTTATTAATATAATTTACTCTTCCTAAAATACATGCATGAAACATATCATCTTCTTCATATAAACCTCCTCCTTTTAAAAATCGATCTTTATCATTCATATCTAAAACACATTCTCCTGGTAACACAAGTTTCTTTTTATTGGGGCATTGTATATCTCGATTCTTATGTAAACTATTTTTTGTATGCTTAACAGTTTCAACAGAAACTATCTTGTTAGTAATTTCTTCGATTTCATAAACTTCTTTATCAAACGGCGTGGTGATAATGATATCCATCTTAAAAATGACGCACAAAAAAAAAAAAAATAAAAAAAAAAAAAAAAAAAAAAAAAATATATATATATATATATATATAATGTATATATGTTTGTGCTTAATTGAATTATTGGAATAAATCCTTTGGTTTTATTTATTATTATTATTATTTTTTTTTTTTAAACAAGCCCAAATTGGGTTTTCCTTATTTCAATTAAAATGAAGTAAATATATATATATATATATTTATATACAAATAAAAAAAAAAAAAAAAATATATAATATATATAATATTTTATCTCATATTATTAATATTATTTCTTTTTAACATTAAAAAAATATATATATATATATATATATATATATATATATATATATGTAATACTTTATATTTTTATGCATATATATATTTTAAAAATATCCCTATCAAGTTTTGGACTAATTTTTAAATATAAAAAAAGAAAAAAAAAAAAAATATATGTACATTTTAATGTAACATTTAATATGATATATAATATATATATTATATACATTCTTAAATACATAAATTAATGATTTATTATTTATTTTTTTTTTTTTCATATACTTCATTATTATGAAAAAAAAAAATCTCTCTCTCTCTTTTTTTTTTTTTTTTTTTTTTTTCTTTTTTTCGTCTCTAATTTTATGAACCAGATTTTTTTAAATTAAAAAGATACATAATATGTTACATGATATTATAATATATATTATTGGCATTTGTCATATTTAAATATGTATATATATATATATTTATATTTGTGTTTTATTAAAGAATATGCTTTCGGCATATATATATATTGAATATATTCTTGCATATCATAGTGTTATAATAATATATCATTCAATTTTATCTCTTAATATATATATATATATATATATATATATATATATATATATTTATTTATTTTCATTTTATATATATATATATATATATATATATATATATATATATATATATATATATATATATATATATATATATATATATATATATATTTATTTATTTTCATTTTATATATATATATATTTTTTTTTTTTTTGTTGTGAATATGGATATATCTGAGAAGAGTAATAAGATTAATTGCAAGAATGAATGCTCTAAATATGTATGTGGAACACTATATGAACTGATTAAAGATTTGAATAGCTATAATCTACAATGTTATATTAACAATGAGAAGAATATAAATTTATATGAAGATTTTAAATATAAGAAGAAGAAAAAAATAGAATTTATGTCCATTGTAGATTATTATGGTGGATTAAAAAATAACGAATATGAGTTTTTTATTATTCCTATTATATTTAATAAACATAATGAAATATTATATATGGGTGTATCCATATTTTTTAAAAATGAATTTTTTAAAGAATATAAAATCAATAATTATAATTACATAGAACTATTTATATATAATGTACAGAAAGAAAAACCAAATAATAATTTTTATCCTCATATGGATATTAATCAAGACACAACAAAAAAAAATGCTTTTTTAAATTTTCTTGTAAATATAGATGATTTAAATAAATATCATAGACAAACAAATAATCATCTTGAAAGAAACAAAAATACATGTACTGATAAAAATATTTATGATAGTCATGGTCATCATTATTGTAGTGATGTGTATAATATGTGTAATAAAAATGTATATAGTCATGATAATATAATAAATATATGTGATAAAAATGTTTGTGACAAAAATGTATGTGATAAAAATGTTTGTGACAAAAATGTATGTGATAAAAATATATGTGACAAAAATGTTTGTGATAAAAATGTATGTGATAAAAATGTTTGTGATAAAAATATATGTGACAAACATAATATTAACAATCTGGTGCCCAATATGAATATTAAATGTAAATATAATCTTTCTAATTATCTACATAGCGAAAAAATAAGTGGGGATTATAAAAAGATACAGTGCCCTTTAATAATTGATGATCATTATATTTTATGTAGTGACGGGGTGGTGAAACTAAAGAATGAAGAAAATGATCAATCTGTTAATGATAAAAAGAAAATACCACTTTCATCGATCTATGAGACATATACTCATAGTAGCATACAAGCAACAACAAGAAAGAACGAGATCCAAAATAATAATCATAATAATGATAATATTTCTAAGGGTCATACTAATACAGATAATCACCATAATATGTGGAAACAAGAAGCCATTAATAAATGTCAAAATTATAAGTATTCATATACAGAAAATGAAATAAATAAGGTTTATAAAAATATTGATAATAAAGAAAATTATAAGAAAGATGATAGTTGTTCTGGGCCTTCCTTAGTCAAATATAATGAGAAGATTTATCATAAAAATATTTCTATACAAAGAAAGGAAATCACAATAGACACGTTGAAAAGGACAAAAATGGAAGATAATAAAAATATTAATGATGATGATAATAAAAATATTAATGATGATGATAATAAAAATATTAATGATGATGATAATAAAAATATTAATGATGATGATAATAAAAATATTAATGATGATAATAATAAAAATATTAATGATGCCAATTCTATAAACACCCATTGCTCATATAAATACAGTGCTACATATTCTAACGAGAAGGTGGAATACAACAATGTTATAAGTGAAGAAATAAAAATAAAAAGCCCAAAAAAAGATGAGGAAAATATAAAGATAAATAATATGTTCAAATGTGGTTTTTATAGCTTTAAAGGAAATAGGACATATAATGAAGATAGAGTTATTATTATTGAAAATATGAATAATTTTTTAAAAGAAGAATATGATACATTAATAAAAAAAGCTCCAAATGAATATGAATTAATTGATAAAGAATATATGAATATAATTCATAATATAAAAGATATGGAAACACCATCTTATATATATTGTGCTATATATGATGGTCATAATGGAGATAATGCAGTAAATATTGTTCAAAAAATATTGCATATATATATGTATTATTATTTTATAAATGGAAGTGGTTTAGAGAATTCTTTAAAATATTCTTTTCAAGAAACAGATAATTATATATGTAAAAATATTATAAATATAAAAGAAGATAATCATTCCAATTATTCTAGTGGCACCACAGCATGTGTGAGTGTTATATTTAAAAACATGTTGTATGTTGCTAATATTGGTGACAGTAGATGTATTATAAGTAAAAATGGAAGAGCTATTGTTCTTACAGTAGATCATCGAGCTAGCATTAATAAAAAAGAACAAGAAAGAATTATAAATTCGGGAGGAATTTTAGATGATGAAGGATATTTGGGTGGGTGTTTAGGAGTCTGTCGAGGATTCGGTTCCTTTCATAAAAAAACAAAAGAAAAATTAAAAGGTCTAATATGTGAACCTGATTTGTTTCATATAAAATTAACAGATGATGATGAATTCTTAATTATTTGTTGTGATGGTATTTTTGATGTTATAACATCACAAGAAGCTGTTAATACAGTCAAAAATTCTCTAATACAATCAAGAGATGCTAATACAGCTGCAGAAGCTTTATGTCAACTCGCTTATAAAAAAAAATCATTGGATAATTTATCAGTCCTTGTAGTTATATTTCAAAATCCTCAAATGAATAAAAAAGTCTCTTCAATAAATGAATCATCTGGAATCTACTCAGGCCAAGCTGGACGCGTTCGTCGAAGGTAAAAAATAAAAAATAAAATAAAAAATAAAATAAAATAAAAAAATGAGAATATAATATAATACATATTTTATATATTATACATATTTTATATATATTATACATATTATATATATATATTCATTTAGTGATAATATTAAAAAATGTTTACATATATAATTAATTTTTATTTTATTATTTTTAATCACACAGAATCAAGTTTTCTGCTTTGAAGGATTTAATAAATCAATAAAATGAAGAAGCTTATGAGGCGGGAGAGAGAGAAATCTCCAAAAAAAAAAGGAAAAGAGGGAAAAAATAAAATAAAAAAAATATATATATTAATATATATATATATATATATATATAGATAGATACATATTTATTATATATTTATTTCAAACATATACACATATGCTTAATAATATATTCTCATATTTATATTATTCTGTATTTTTATTATTTTTTTTTTTTAGTACTTTTAATTTTTATATCATACAATTATTTTTTATCTTTAATTTGTTTTGCTTTTTTTTTTATATATATTTATGTAATATTTATATAATATTTTTTTATATTTATATTTTTATAATATATTATTTTTTCTTTTTTTTTTTTTTTTTTTTTTTTTGTGAACATTTTATAACAAAATCATGTAAATAAAATTTTTTAAAAAAAATAAAATGACATTACTACAATTATATTTTATTATTTTAAAGGAATTTTTTTAAATATATAGAAAATAATATATTATTTAAGATGTGAACATAAATATATATATATATATAATATATATGATATTATAGATCTATATATATATATATATATTTTTTTTTTTTTATTTTTAGTTATGAATAAAGTAGCTTTATATAAGATCCATTAGCTCAGTGGTTAGAGCGTCGGTCTTATGTACCGAAGGTCGTGGGTTCGAAACCCACATGGATCAATCAAATAAATATATAAATTTTACATAGAAAAAAAGAAGAAATTATTATAATATTATATAAGAAGGAAATATGACAAATTTATATACTTTTTATATAAATAATATGAAATCATACAATATACTTTTTATTTAGCAATTTTTTTTCCTTCTTTTTTTTTTTTTGTTATTATGATAACAATAAACTTATATAATTTGAAGATAACTATTTTGTTCGTAAAACGTATATATAAAAATACAAGAGAAAGTGAAAAAAAAAAAAAAAAAAAAAAAAAAATTTATTCTCATGAATTCATATATATATATATATTTATTATATATGTCCTTATTTATTTATGATATAATTAAAAGAACAATTTTGATGAGGATATATTGAATATTTGATTTTTATATTATATTATATATATATATATAATATATATTAAAAATGAGGGCTTTAAAAAATCTAAAAATTATTTACTATAGAGAATTTTTTAATATATATTAATATTATATATGTTCTTATTTTATAAGTATAATAAAAAGGAAAATATATATTCAATAAAATTGTCAAATGGTAAAACTTAAAGATATATATATATATTAAAAAAAAGTATATAATATATTTTCACTATCATTATTAATTTTATAACCTTTATAAATTTTATGTATAATATTATTTTGTATTCCTTAATTTTACTTTTATATTATATATATATATACAATAAATATTAATATTATTTATTTTAATTTTTATTTTTTTATAAAATAAGATTTTTTTTTTTTTTTTTTTCGACAGCGGCAGGATTCGAACCTGCGCAGGCAAAGCCTACCAGATTTCTAGTCTGACTCCTTAACCACTCGGACACACTGTCTCAATTTATAATTCTTTTGTTATAAAGACTTAAGATTTAAATATTAAAAAAAAAAAAAAACAAAAAAAATTACAACATATATATATATATATATAATATATATATTATATACTATGTATATATTTTTTTATATGTTCCAATTTTTCTTTTTTTTTTTTTTTTTTTTTTTCCTCATAACAGCACTTTTTATGAATATTAAAGTGTATAAATATTAATGAGGTAGCTTCTCATATATATTATATATTATTTATATTCTTAATTTCATAATATATAAATGTACTTTTTCCTTTTTTTTTTTTTTATACATATACGTGATATATTTTAAAAAAAGGGGAA
>NC_031484.1:308258-310758 GCF_001602025.1 Plasmodium gaboni | reverse complement strand
AAAGATTTACAACCTGATGAATTAAAAGGTAATATAAAATATTATTATTTTTTTAATCGTGTTGTTTATACCTCTCTTTATCTGGTACATGAAATACTACAACAATTAGATGGATTGATGTATACCTTTAAAAGATTACCAATAAATATTCAAAAATATTTATCTAAACTGCCTGAAATAAGAATTAAAGAAATTAAAAAAAATAAGAGACTACAAAAGAATAGAAACGAAAATTCTATTTTTGATACTTGTAATTATAAAGATTTATATTATGTATCAAGTGAATATTATGATTATGTTAGTAGGTGTTTAATTTGGTCCAATTATTATTTTTTTAATTATATGTCAAAAACTATAGTATATAGTGTAAAAAAAAGAAATTATGAATATATTGAAAGAGAAAAATCCAAAATAAATTTATTCTTAGAATATTCACATAATGATATTATAGAATATATAAAAGATATTACTTTTTATTTTAAATTAATTGTTAATGAAATAGAAACTGCACGATTATTCTCTGAACCTGTAATGTTATGTTTTCAACTTTTTTCTGAGCATTATCTATATCTAATCAAAAATATAATATCTATACTTCTAATACATATAGAAAAACCACTTACAAGAAAATCAAACAGTGAATTAAAAAAAATATTTAACTGCTTAAAAGATCAACAAGATTTAACCAAAAATATATTAAATGAATTCCATTCTAAAAATAAAATCAGATATGATCCAACCGAATGGCTTATATATAGATTTTTTGCAAGTATAGAATATAAACAAGATATAGCACATAAATATATACTACAATGTAATAATAATATTATATCATTGATGTTAAAAATTTTTAATTATTTTCATATTCTTGTTATCACTTTAATTATTTATCTAAATCTTCATTCTATGTATACTCTATTTATTGATTTAGATATTGATGATACTTTAAAGTTTCAGCATGATCTAGAATTCTTAAATTATTTTAAAAGATATCAGGATTTTAATAATCACCTCTTTGACACATTCCGATCCGACCACACATGATATCTGGATTCAAAAATTAAATATAAAATGTAAATAAACATATATATATATATATTATAAATCATAGACTTTATATATATATATATATATATATAAATATAATTATATCCGTATATGTGTACATAATTTTATAATATACACATATATATATATATACATATATATATTTTTTCTTTTATTTTCCTATTCATTTTTCTTTTTTTTTGTATTTCAAAAAAAAAAAATTTATTATATATATATATATATATATATAATATATAATATATATTTATATACTCTTATTTTAATTTTTTTTAAAATATTATAAATCTGTCATTATTTAAAAATGTCTTATATAATTTTTTCGTGTGTATATATATGTTAACATAATATATATATACATATATATATATATATATTTATTTATTTATTCTACATATACATCAATTTGCTTACATTAATACATATTCTCTGAAGAACTTTAAAAAACAAGTTAAAATTTTTAAATATGTCATTATATTTGTTTTAATAGAATTTTAACGATACGGCTAATTAGGGGAATGAATATATACAAATTTTATATTATATATGAAAATAGATATTTTTTTTCCAAATATTTATTTTATATTTCAGATTCTACACAATAAATAAATAAATAAATATATATATATATATATATATATTTAATATCATAGTTTATTTTAAGTATTAATGTGAATATATTTTCTTTTTTCTTTTTTATTTTTTCAACTTTAAAAATTTTCTCATGGAAGAGGAAGAAAATATTCCTGTAATAATTTTAGACCCAGGTTCATGGTTACATTTGAATTATATGGACACATAAAATAATATATGTGTATAATATTATGTCGTTCATTTTTTTTTTTTTTTTTTTTTTTTTTTTTGTTCCATATGTAGGAAAATAAAAATTGGTTTTGCCAAGGATGATTTACCTAACGATGAAATTCCTTGTGTATATATTGAGTATATATATATATATATATATATATTATATATATACAAATGATATGATTTCAAAATTATTCTTATATATGACATCTTTCTTTTTTTTTTTTGTAGAAAGATTTCTGATATATCAAAAGACATAAAAGTAATAAAAAAGGGATAACCTTAAAAAATATAATATATATCATATATGTGTTTATATATTTATATGTTTATATATTTATATGTTTATATATTTATATGTTTATATATTTATATGTTTATATATTTATATGTTTATGTTTGTATTCAGTTTGGTATTGAAGCTGTTGAAGATTACATGAGAATTAGATATAGCCACACAACATCTCATACAATAAAAGAAAACAGTTCTGACCATAAAGAAGGTTATCAAAAAATGAGAAAGAAGATACATAAAAAAAAAAAAAAAAACATATATATATATATATATATATATATATATATATATATATATATGTATAATATTTAATATATATTATTAAATATTATT
>NC_031484.1:304034-308168 GCF_001602025.1 Plasmodium gaboni | reverse complement strand
ATGATGTACTTGAAATATACAATTATCTGATAAATGTATAAATAAGAGAAAAAAGAAAAAAACACTAAATATTTGTAAATATATACATATATATATATATATATATATATATATATATTTATATTTATATATTTTATAGAAATTAAATATAAATACCGATAAGTATAACATTTTAATAGTTATCCCAGAATGTGCAGAAAAATTATTTTTGTCCAATATATTAAGATGGGCATTTAAAATTCATCACTTCATGTCTATATCATTTATTTATAATTCACTAGCAGCAACATATTATTACGGAATAAAAACAGGTTTTCAATATAATAAAAAAATTAGACCACAAATATATATATATATATATATATATATATATATATATATATATTTTTTTTTTTTTTTTTTTTTTAAAAGCCCTTGTAGTCGATATAGGAGAAAGCGGAAGTAGGGTTACACCCGTTGCTGAAAATCATGGCATTTTTTTGGACTTTATAAAAAATAATGAAATCAGTGGATACTTAATAAATAAATATATTTCAAACTTTGTTAAAATTGATGAAAGTTATATAGATTATATTCTCATACAAGATTATAAAGAAAGGAATAGCTATGTTAGTCTTGATGTTGATAAAAATATAAAAATGTATAGTGAATGTAACGGTCTTATCAAACCATATAAAATACCTTACACTAATATTTATATAGATCCTAAAAGTGAAATATTAAGTCATGAAATATTTTTTCAACCAGAATTTTTGGCACATATGCCAGGAAATTTCTTTAAACAAAATATTATATCATTAAGTCAACTAATTTTTGAAGCCGTTTCTTCTTGTCCTATTGATTTAAGAAAACAATTCTTTGATAATATTATTTTAATAGGAGGTGTTTCCAATTGTATTAATTTTAGTCAAAGATTAAAAAAAGAATTATTACACATATTAAAAGAAAAAAATTATAGTGAAAATACAAATATACATATTAAAAAATTTAGAATGTCTCATATTTCCTCTTATTTAGGAGGAAACAAATATAGTAAAATACTATACCATAATAAAAAAAAATGGGTAACCAGGCATGAATATCATGATTCAAATAAAAATCAAATAATACAAAAACTTTTAATGTGGGCTAATATTTTATAGTATAAATGGAAAAAAGAAATTTACCTTACAAAGAAATATACAATAATATATATTATATCGTTCTTATTTGGTTTTTTAAAATATATATATATATGTATATATTTATATATATATGTATTTATTTATTTATATTTTTTTTTTTTTTTTTTTTTTTTCCTGAACATGTCATATTGTTCAGGTAAAAATTACATAGTGTACAGGCAAAGTTACACATTTAATAATTTGCCATTTTTATGTTCAATATTATTATTACCCCTTTTAAAATATAATATACAATTTTGTAATAACACTTAAATTAAACCTTTATAATACCTAATATTTTAGAAAAGGCGGGAGATAGTGTGTGTGGGCGTGCGTGCGTGTGTGGAAATAATAAAATAAAAAATATACAAGTTGTATACAAAAAAATTATATAAATAAATAAAACATAGAGGCATGTTTATATAATCATATACACATATGAAAATATACAAAAAATCCATTTATACCTTCACACACATAAACATATATATATATATATTATACATAGATATATATACATATACATATGAATGGATAAAGATTCACATATTTCTTCTTAGAGGAAGAAGATCGAATCACTTTTGTAAAACTTGTTCAAATTGTTTGTCTTCAAATTTAAATTTAAATTATATTTCTTCATAATATCAATATAATATTTATATTTACGTTGTTGTAAGTGTTTGTCTTTTTTATTTTTTAAAAGATCGATTTGATTATATTTGTAAGAAAGGTTTGTTTTATTTTCCAAGGGTAGTTTTTGTTTAAATATGTAGGCAAGTTTTCTATTGATGGCTTCTGAACCATCTGGTAAAATTAAATTGTTATATTCATTTAATTCTGGTTTGATATAACCAAATTCTTCTAATACTTGATAAATTTTATTATAGTCAATATTTTTATTTAGATCTGTTTCTTTTATTTTATAATCGTCGCTATTGTTATCATCACTACTATTATCATTATTATCATAAGAGTTTGATAAAGATGTATCTTCGTTATTTTCTTTTTTTAATATATAACTATCATTAGTATCATCATCAGAATTATTCTCTGTATGATTAGAAGTTTTATTTTTTGTAATAACATTGGAATTTTCCTTATCATTATCACTAAGATTATTTTCCTTATCATTATCACTAAGATTATTTTCCTTATCATTTATTTCTAATTGTTGATCTTTATTTTGTTCATGATTTAACATATAGAGGAGTAATTTTTTGTCTTGTTTATTATTAATATATTTATTTAATAAATCCACATATGTTTTTGAGAAGTCATAATATTTTTGAATATAAACCATAAAATTAGTATGTATCTTTGTATGACTTTTACAAATCATATGTGCTTGTAATGATTTAACACATTTAGCATATTTAAAACAATAGATACATATATTTTCTTCATATATTTTCTTTCCAATAGTTATAAGAATTTTTTTCACATTGGTTACATATTTTAAATCAGGAATATAAAAGGTATAATTATCATTCATATGTTTTATATTTTCTTCTATGGAATTAAAAATACGATTATCAAAAAAACAAACAGCTGGATTATCATATTTCACATTTTTTGTTAAAAGAACATTTTCTTTTGTAGCATATTTTATACTGTTGCTCGATATATTATTATTATTATTATTATTATTATTATTTGGGGTAGATGAAATATTTGTATTACTAATATGTCCATTTATATCATTATTACATTTGGTTATATGATTATTATAATTATCTTCATTGTAAATCATATTATTATTAATATTAACATTATTAAAATTCGCAATATTTTTTTCCTTTTTTTTTTTATTACTTGCGTTATGCTTTTTATGACTCAAGTGGCTACCTTGATTTTCTCTTTTGTCTTTTTTTTGATTCTCTTGATCTTCATTTTTTTTTAAATTTTTTAATTTTTCATTGAAAACATATTCATTTACACAATGTAAATTTAATAATTTTCTTTTCAAATTATATTTATGCCATTCTGATTTAAAATGATAACGAAAAAAAGAATAATTATATATTTGTATATTACATGTATGACATGTATATATTTTCTTATTAAGATCGCTATTTTCAATATATATATTAACTTGTTTATTATGATCTAGATTTATTGTACTACTCTTATTAATATCCATATACTCTTCAATTATAACATCTTCTTTTTTTATATTATAAATATTTTTCACATCGCATACATTATTATCTACCTTTGATGATATATTCACATTTGTGTTATGTGTCAGAATAGATATATTATTCACACTATTATTCTGTATGTTGTTATTGATATTATTATTGTTGTTGTTGCTCTCTATAAAGTTTATATGTTCACTCATTTTATGATATAAATGACATATATATGATTTTTTTTTTGGGGGTTCTTTTAAGTTGATATATTATAAAAAAAAATATATATATATATATATATATATATATTACATATATATTATATATATATGTAATATATTATTTCCCTTGTTGGCTTTTATATAGTTGTAATAAAACATATATGCATAAAGTATGGTGGATTTGCATATATGTTTTATTATTTATAAAAATATAGTTATTTAATTTTAATAATATATTATATGTATATAATACATACATATATGTAATGTATGTACTTATATATACATATGTATATATTTCCCTGTATTATTTTTATTTTTTATTTCACTCATCAACAAAACCGGTGTTCTTCATTTTATATTCCTTTAAAAAATTGCTTCCCTTCAAAAAAATGTGCTTGTCAGTGCAGATATTTTTTTTAATAAACTCTCCTTTCGTCCTTTAAAAAATTATACTATTATAAATTTGATAAAATGAAAGTAATAAATATAAAATAAATGCACAAAAGAAAAAAAAAAAAAAAAAAAAAAAAAAAAAAAAAAATAAAAAATTTAAAATTTTAAATAAAAATAAAAAAAAAAAAAAAAAAAAAAATTTATAAAATATTTAAAATAATA
>NC_031484.1:295981-300862 GCF_001602025.1 Plasmodium gaboni | reverse complement strand
CTAAAAGAGAAAAAAAATTTTCAGAAAATTTAATTAAAATATTTATTTAAAAAGATATCTTTAAAAAAATTAATAAAAATTTTTTTTATATTTATATATTTTATATTTTTTTTTTTTTTTATAATAATTTCATTTTTTTTTTTTTTTTTTTTTTTTTTTTTTTTTTTTTGAAACGTTTAGCCTGAAATTGTTGAAATATATAGACATATAAATCAATAAATAAATATATATATATATATTATACATTTTATTATTCTTTTATATATTACTCTTCATTTTTGTTGTTTTCATCTTTTGTTCTTGGCCATTCAAATAGCGACAGTGTTTTAATAATTCAAGGTATATATAATATGTATATATATATATATATAAAGTGAAAAAAAAAAAAAAAAAAAAAAAAATAAATAGAATAAACAAATAAATTATAAAATAATAAAATAATATAAATATTTTATTATAATTTCTTTTTTTTTTTTTTCTAATGTTCAAAAAAGGAACAAAAATAATATAGTAATAAAATAATGTATATATTTTATATCTCTTTCGTAAATAATATATACATATATATATAAACAAATTGTAAATAATTATATATTAAAATAAATAAAAAAATAAATATATATATATATATATATATATATATATGTATACACATATATTTAGAGAGAAAAAAAAATAATAAATATATTATTATATATATATTATATATAATATTGTATTATATATTTTAAATTTATTATTATTTTTTATTTTTAAAATGTAAAAATTCCATTCATTAAAAAATAAAAATAAATAAATATGTAATACAATATAATAATATATATATATATATATAATATATATATAATATATTTATTTATTTTTATTTTTATCATTTTTTTTCTCCTGTTTGATTATAAAAAATATAAAACATATAAATAATTATATATATGATATATAAATATTTATATGTACAACATATAAATTCATAAATATATAAAATTATTATTATTATTATATATTTCTATCTTGCTATATATATATATATATATATATATATATATATATTTATTTATATTTATATTTTATGTTTATATTTGCATAATGAGCAAGAACGAAGAGATATTATCCAAGGCAACTCCCAATTTTATTTACAAATTTTTTACAGAGCCCAATTCTCAAGAATCATTAAATTGGTTGAATGGAGAAATAAATTTGATATGCTTTAGTCAAATGAATGCAGGAGCAAATCAGACATTTTTAAAAGTAATAGATGGATCGATACCTCCACAATATTATGCTATAGTTCATTTAGGAATTGAAGAAAATAATAATACAATATCTTATGTAAAGAAAATAATTAGTATTGAAAACTTTTCTATAACAAATTATTATGGCAAATTATTTATCTTAGCAAAAAAAGTTACAGTATATTTAAATATTGATCATTTTGATATAGAGGATTTATTTAAAAAATATCATTTACAAAGTATATCATATTTTTTATTAAATTCTAAAAATGAAAATAATTCAAGAGAAAACTATGCTCGTATAGCAAATGAGAGTAACAATAATGTGAATAGTGTCAATAATAATAGTACATATAGTGCTTGTAGTGGCAGTCTTCCAGGATATACTAACAGAGATGAAAATAAATCTAGAGAGTATTATAATCGTTCAAATGATGACACTAATAATGATGTTAATATAAAGGATAATTACTATCACAATAATAATCATAATCACAATAGTAATAATAATCACAATGGTAATAATAATCATATTAATAATCATAATAATAATCATAATAATAATCATAATAATCATAATAATAATCATAATAATCATAATAGGGGAGAAAATTGGGAACAGCTCAGAGAGAATTATAAATCCAATGAATATTATAATAATAATGAAAAAACATATAACCATAATACTTATAACAGACAAAACAACGAACATGTTATGAAAGAAGACAATAATAAAAGTTTTATGACACCTGCTCATGTTAATGACGATAATAGAATAGACAAAAAACCAAATTATATAGATAATACTATAGATAAACAAAATCGAGGTAAATTTGTTTATAAAGAAAATCCTAATATATCTAATTATAATTCGAATGTAGATGATTATGAAAATAAAAATGATTTACATAGATCATTTTCATCACAAAAAAGTACTAATACTTATAATAAAGGACCTTCTGAATATAATAGAAATAATATGTGTTATGAAAATAATTCTCCAGGTAATGAATCTTATAATAAAAATATTAGATCCCATAATAATGAAAATAATAATTATTATTATCATAATAATAATAATAATAATAATAATTACCATCATAATAATAATATGAATACAAATCCTAGACACGCGACTCATAACCAACCATATGATTATAACAACCATAGTAGAAATTATGATAATAAAAATGACGAATCGTCAAAAATGTATGTGAATTCTAATTGTGTACCTCATGCAACTAACATTGTAAAATTAAATAGATGTGATGAATCATTACATGAGCGATATTTTTCTATAGACAATAATAATAATAATATGAATAGTATGAATAGTATAAGTAATAATAATAATAATAATAGTGTGGTTATGGGCCACCCCAGCGGCAGCTACAATCATGAAAACGATCCAAATAACAATCACAATAATAATAATAATAATAATAGTTGTAGTAGTAAACATAATAATTATCATACTTATGATAGATATGTGAATCCAGCTAACCATCATCAGAATTATAATAATAAAGATGAATATACATACACAAATAATGACGATAGTCATATTAAAATAAGAAAAGAAGATATAGGAAGTAACCAAGAATTAAGAGATTATAATTATAATGAAAATAATATGAATATTATAAGAAAGGATGAAAAAATGATGAAGGATAAAACATTAAATAGAAATAACAGGAAGAGTACTCCTTATCAAAATAATGCCGTTATAAAAATGACAGATGGTATATTAATGCAAATAAATAAATTATCACAATATTCATCTAAATGGATTATTAAGGCTAGAGTTCAATCAAAAGATAATATAAGAAGATATACATCTGGAAGTAAAGAAGGACAAGTATTTAACATTGAATTGTGTGATGAAGATGGTGAAATAAAAGCAAATTTTTTTGGAAAGGCTGTTGACAAATGGTATGATTTTATAGAAGTTGGAAAGATTTATAAAATTGGTAAAGGTATAATAAAAGTAGCAAATAAAAAATTTAATACTTTAAATCATGATTATGAAATTACTTTAGATGAGAATTCTTTAATAGAAATATTAGATGAAGAAAATGAAAATATTCCAAAATATAATTATAATTTTATATCTATAGATAATATAAAAAATATGAATACTGGTTCATTTGTAGATATTATGGCTATTGTATTAAATTATCAAGAAAAAATGCAAATATTTGTTAAAAAAACTGGACAATATAAAGATAAAAGAGATGTCATATTAATAGATGAAAGCTTTGAAACTATACCTGTAACTTTGTGGGAAAAAAATGCATGCATAATTGATGAAATGAATTTAAGAGATAATTGTATTGTATGCTTTAAATATTTAAAAATAGGTGAATGGCAAGGAAAAAAATTAGAATCACATGCACGTACAAAAATTGAAATTAATCCTAGCAATATAGAAAAAGCATATACTCTAAAAAATTGGTGGATTAATAATAAAAAAATTATTTGTAATTCTATAAACAAAAGTTCAAATTTTATTAATATAGATACACAAAAAACTATACAAGAAATTAAAAAAGATGTAAATCTAGCAAATGAAGATACATTATCTGGTAAAGGTATTATGTTCACAACTTATGGTTTTATAGATCAAATTTATAATAATATGCCAGTATATTCAGCATGTCCAGATTGTAATAAAAAAATGATAAGTAATTCAGTCGAAGAAAATGAATATGAACCTTCTTCAAACTTATTAGAAGAAACTATGTATTGTGCAAAGTGTAATAAAAATAATATACCTGTCTATAATTATTATATTAATCTAAAAATTACAGATAGTACTGATTCTATAAGAGCTTCCGCATTTGCTAATTGTGCTAAAATTATTATGAACGGATTATCAGCTGATGAATATATGAAACTAAGACAAGAATATATACTACAAGAAAATATTGAAAACTTTGATATTATAGAAAAAATCAAATTAAACGAATTCTTTTTTCGTATTAAAGTATATATGACATCTCATATGGATGAGTTGAAAAAAAATTACACAATCATAGATATTGCTCCAGTTGGGAAACTTCTTATAGATAACTGTAAGTACCTTATCAAATCTATAAAAAATCTAACCTCTAAAAGGGACATAGACCAGGAAGAATAACACCACAAATGTGACATTAATATATATATATATATATATATATATATATATATATTTTTTTTTATATATTTATATATTTATGTATATATTTGCCTGTGCATCTATTTATATATTTTTTTTCCTATAATTAATCATTCTTATAACCCGATCATATGTATATTATGTGTACATTAAATGTGCTAATATATCTTATCATATAAATAATATATATATTATCTATATCTGTATATTATTTTTAGTACGCATCTTAAAAAAAAAAAAAAAAAAAAAAAAAAAATTATGAATTTGTTTCTTTTTTAATCTTTATATGTTCTTTACACCTTATATTTAATTTACAATTTTTTTTTTTTTTTTTTTTTTTTAACTGTGATTTTAAATGTATTTCTTTAATATCAATATTGAAATTATAAAATGTGATAAAAAAAAAAAAAAAAATAAATTGACTCACGAAAAATTTCATATAAATGAAAAAAAAAAAAATATATATATATATATATATATTTATATATTTTT
>NC_031484.1:289081-294081 GCF_001602025.1 Plasmodium gaboni | reverse complement strand
AACATATTTAACAGCTTTAGCTGTTATTTATTTGATATTTAAATTTCGATATGGAAATTATAGAATAAGAGGACCCATCAATTATAACTTGAAAGGAAAGCATGTGTGTATTATAGGTTCGTATAAATAAAATATATGAATAAGACCCTGAACCTAGAACGTTTCAATATATAAATATATAATATGTGTGTATACATAAAATTGTATACATAAAATTGTATACATAAAATTGTATACATAAAATTGTATTCATAAAATTGTATACATAAAATTGTATTCATAAAATTGTATACATAAAATTGTATACATAAAATTGTATTCATGGGCCCATCAATATATATGTTTATCATACACACATCATCATAAATATAAAAACGAAACAACATATGTACATATATATATATGTATTTATTTATTTATTTATTTATTTATTTTTATAGGTGGGTCGGAGGGACTCGGATTTTCTCTGGCCAAAAGGATAATAAAGGAAAAACCAAAAACCATCACACTTATGTCCAGAAATGTAGACAAACTAAAAGATGCCAAAAAACTTATCTTAAGTGAAATGAAAAAGGAAAAGCCAAATTTGAATATCAAGATAAATATTATAAGATGTGATTTAAGTGTAAAGGCATCTATAAAAGAAGCTTTTGATAATGTGTTAATTAATAATAGTTTAGATAAAGAAGAAGATGAAGAAAATTATAATATTGCTTATCGTACAAGATCACGCATGCAAAAAATGGAAAGAGGTGATGTTGATATTTGTGATATTAATGATATAGATGTTCTTATATGTAATGCTGCATATGTAAGCACAGAAGAAAATAATAAACTTCAAATGTATGATTTAATATATACAATTAATACAAATATTTATGGTAATATTGATATTATATCAAAAGCTATTATTCATATGAAAAGAAAAAAAACAGGATTAATATTATTTATAAATACTGAAGGAGCTTTATATCCTATATATGGTTATTCTTTTTATCTTATGAGTAAATCATCTATGTGGGTATATACACATATATTAGATCAAGAACTTAAATATTATAATATACATATAGCTAATGCATTCTTACCATCTGTTGAAACCCCAGGATTTATACAAGAAAATTTAAAAAAACCAGAAGTTACCAGAAAAATTGAACAGTTAACAAATACAATTAATTCAGATTATGCAGCAGATAAAATTATTAATAAATTAAAACAAGGAAGAAAATTTATAACCTTACGATTTAATGGATATATGTTATCAATTCTACATTCAGGTTATAGAAATCCAGAATCTTATTTTGATTATCTTATATATGTATCATTTAGTAATCTATTCATATTCATATCTTCCCTTTATAAATTATATATTGAGTATATCATAAAAAAAAAATTCCACTCCATTCTTTATAATTAATACTAAAGCATATATATATATATATATATATATATATATGTATATATTTATGATGTTTGCCTTTTCATTTTAACTATATGTACAAGTTTATAAACTCCTTATCAGTTGTATTGTTATATATTATTATATATATATATATATATATTTTTTACTTATTATTATTATTTTTTTTCTCATGTTGTTCTATTTTAATATCTGTACATAATGAAGATCCATTTTTCATCATTTTCTTTTTTATGCATCAGGGCATTTAATTTAGAACAAACATGTATTTATATACTATTAAATCATTTTTAACATATTAATATATATATATATATATATATTTTATTTATACCTATTTCATTTTTTAATTCATTATATTTTTCATACGTTAGATATACACCTGATAAAGGTATAATATTATTTTTTTTACCGTATGACATATATCTCACATATATATATATATATATATATGTACATACAAATATATAACATTTTTTTCATAACACAAACAATAATGATTAATAAATTGTGAATCAACCTTTTATTTTTTTCATTATGCATAATTTTATAAAAGCATAGAAATAAAAAGATTAATTTCTAATATGTGATAATTTATATATAATACCTAAAAAATAAAAAATTAGACACACATAATAAATATGAATCATTATTATTATTATCATTTTATTCATATTTTATATTTTTTTACACATTTTTAATTTATGGCTAGCTGTACATATATTTGTACATTTATTTGTACATTTATTTGTACATTTATATGTACATTTATTTTGGGGTATTTTTTTTTTTTTTTTTTTTCCATTTTGGCTAGTTAAACCGTACATGTACATAATATATATTATTTTCCAAATGGAAATAAATTGATAACTTGGAATTTTTTTAAAAAGAGTTATCATAGAAAATATATATAGTATATAAAAATAAAATTTATTTTCAAAATAATAAATAGGAAGAATTTAAAAAAAAAAAAAATAAATAAATAAATAAATTAAAATTAAGGAAAATATTTGCTCATTTTAATTTTATTTAATTTAAAAAATAAATATATATTTTTATTTTTTTTATTATTTCATTTTAATTAATTATTTGTGTAATTATATATCAATTTTTTGGCTTTAACTTATCAGATATCCATTTTTTTGCAAAGGAAAAGGTTGAAGTAGCATTAGTATCACTTTCATTATTATTTTCAGTTGAATTATCTCCACAATGAAATTGTTGTTGGTTAATATTATGATTTTGAAATATATGATTATCATTTATGTTTGTATTGTCATTATAGATTTTATTTTTCATATTATCATTATTATTTAAATTATTTTGTGTAACATTTTTATAAGGATCATATGAATAGTTCATATTAATATTGTTATCTAACTTGGCACTATTATTTGTAATACCATTTTGTTCTCTATTTGAAATATTTTGATTTTCTGATATAGGCTTTGAAGAGGATTTGGGTGGTGGAGGTGGAATAGGTATATTACATGAATTTTTATTTTCTAAATTATTAACAATTTTTTTTGTGTGTGGCAAAGGTGGTTCTGGAATATTTTTCTTAATTTTTTTTTTTTCATCATTTAGTATATTTTCCTCATTTTTTTTTGCATCAATATGAGAAGCATTCTTCGAATTTGATTTTTCATTTATGTGATTACTTTTCATATTTAATTTTTTTTCATTATTCCAATTTGGGTTTTTGATACTTTTGGCTTGATCATTTGAGGTATCACCATCACACCCCTTCAAATTATTATATGTATAATTCATACTATTCACATTATTCACATTATTCATAGAACATATATTTTCATTCATATTCCCTTTTGCTTCATATACATTTTTTCGTTTTACATTACTTTGGGGGTTAGGTAAGTTCAATTCTATTCGATTAAATTCTTCAATTAATTCAACTTGTCTAGGTGTTAATTTTTCTGGTATTTTCAAACTAAATTTTATGATTAAATCTCCATTATTATGAGAATCTACTTTACATGGACCTTTTCCTTTTAATATTTTTTCAGAATTTGGATAGGTTTTAGGTTTAATAAGAAGATCCATATCACCATTTAATGTAGGCACAGTAACTAGACCCCCTAATAAACATTGTTTAATTGTTAAAGGTACATCAACATATATATTATCATCTACCCATTTAAATATTTTATGGGGTTCAATATTTATTGTAACAAATAAGTGACCACTTTTTCCTCCTCTATATCCACAATGACCTTGATTTGGAATTCTCATTTGCATTCCTTTTTTAATTCCTGGAGGTATATCTAATGTTATATTTTTTGTTTGAAATTTCACACCGCTACCTGAGCAAAATTTACATGGGTTATTTATGATTTGACCATTACCTGAACAGTTTCTACATGGCACTCCAATTATTATAGGTCCCCTTTCCATACGTTGAATACCTGAACCGTTACACACTTTACATATAGTTAAATTAGTACCTGGTTTTTTACCAGATCCATTACAATTATTACATGATACTTTTACATTTAATCTAATATTTTTTTCACATCCTTTAATAGCCTCCATAAATTTTAAAGTTATTTCACTTTGTATATCCTCACCTCTTGTTGATGTATTTTTATTTCCTCCTGCCATATTTGTAAACATCTCTGCAAAATCTGTAAACATAAAGGATGCATCTCCAAATCCTGAAAAAGCTCCTTCAAAATTAGATGAATGATTTTGATAATTTGAATCATCAGTCATTCCTGTTTTGTCATAAAATTCTTTCTTTTTAGGATCTGATAATAATTCATATGCTGCAGTAATACTAGCCATTTTTTGTTTTGCATCTGGAGATGGGTTAATATCTGGATGATATTTTTTGGCTAATAAACGAAATTGTTTTTTTATATCATTTGTTGTAGCATTTCTAGATAAACCTAAAACTGTATAAGGATCTTGATTTAAACATTTTCTTGATGTATTTATATTTCTTTTATAATAAAACAATAATTTATTTTTATCATATCTGGTTACTATACATCCATTCTTTTCTTTTATGGACTGTGTGAAAAATGACCTTTCAAAAAGGAAATGTTCACCACATACCTTTCTTCTTAATATTCTTAAAGCTAACATTATAAAATCATTTGAAGAAAAAAATAAAAATATATATATATATATATAACGTGTATAAGAAAGGGTCAGCACAATATATATATGTATATATATATATATATATATATATATGATATATATGATAAATATTTTTTATTTTTTTCTATAAATAAACAAATGAATCTATAACAGAAGAAGAATCAAGGTAAGATAAAATATCTCAAAATTTTTATTTTAAAGAGAAGAAAAAAAAAAAAAAAAAGAAACTAAAAAGGGTTATTCTTTACATAAAAAATAAAAATAATAAAAATGTATATATAAATATGTAGAACTTGATATATATATATATATTTATTTATTTATATGTTTATATAAAATACATTTGCATTAAATATAATTTTATCTATTTATATATATATATATATATATATATAATTTTTTATAACATTTATCATTTCACAAACAAAAGTAAGATAATAATGCTGTGTAAATT
>NC_031484.1:285374-288781 GCF_001602025.1 Plasmodium gaboni | reverse complement strand
TATCCTATAATTTCTGTTTTTTTTTATGAAAAGTTCATATTATTTATATAAAACGAAATAATATAATATATATATATATATATATATATATATATGTTTAATTTATTTATTTTTTTTTGTCCTATTGAAGTTTCCAACTTTTATGCATAATGGAAATTTTGCCTGCTGGCTATTCAGACTTTCGAAAAAGAGAATATTGGAATAATTTTTTTCGAATAGTTGATAATAAAAATTTTGAGTGGTATGGAAGTTATGAGGATATAAAAAGTATTGTTTATGAATGTATAAAAAAAAGATTAAATTATAGTAATAATAAAAATGAGAATATAATAAATTCATGTGATGTAAATAAGAATTGTTTATTTATTAATACAGGGTGTGGTAATTCAAATATAAGTAATGAATTTTATGAAGATGGATTTAAATATATTATTAATATTGATTATTCTGAAGTTGTTCTTGAAAATATGAGAAAGAAATATGGAAAAAAAATGAAATTTTTTAATATTGATTTAAACAATAAAGAAGAATTTGATAACTTTTTAAAAAATATAAATAATGAATGGGATACTTATAATAATAATAATAATATAATATATGAAGATATAGATAGTTATAAAATTAATATGAATGAATCAAATGGTTATAATAATTCCACTTATCAGAAGAACATAAAAGATGATATATTTTATAATAAATATGATTATAAAATATTTTTTGATAAAGCTTTTTTAGATTCATATTTATCTTGTGAAAAAAATGAAGAAGATATTTGTAAAAAGAATGCACAAAATTATTTTTCTCATATATTTAAATATATGAATATAGGAGATTTATTTTTAATAGTTACCTTATCTCAATATTATATACTTAAAGAAATAATTAGAAATATATATAATCAAAATGTCAAATTAGAGATTTTTCCATTTGTAATAAAAAAACATACAAATGAATATACACTACATCCATTCCTTTTTGCTATTTATAAAACTGAAAATAATAAAACAAATGATTATTGTGCTCATTTTATAAATATACAAAATAATGATATTAAAGAAATATCTATATGGAAAATACCACAAGAAATTAGAAAAACAAGAGAAAATATCAATCTTAATATATTTAAAAAAGGAAAACGTATTATATTAGATATATATAATCAAAATACAAATTTATGTGATTATAATATTATTGTTTATGATTCAAATGTGGAACAAAAAAAATTTAAATATAATACTGTTATTATTGTTATACCTTCTGGATATGAATTTCATTCTTTATATTCTACTCCTGAAGGTAATGAAGAATTATCACAAAAGGCTCAATCGAAAAGATTACTTCTAGTAATGAAATCAACTTTTTTTTTTATGCAAAATAAAACAGATGAAAAGATTAATGTATGTAATGTTGATAATAAGAGAACCGATAGTATATTGCATGATGATTCTTATGATATGCCATTTATGTCTCCCATGAAAGATAATAATATGGATTCTAATAATATACATAATATACATAATAACATTCCTAATGTGTTGTATCAAAATAATCATTCAATTAATCTATTATTAAATTCTATAAAAAATGAATTGAAAAATATTTTAAACGAGTTGGCTCTTCCAGATTCTAAAGATTTTCCTATTATGGTTTTAAATGAAGATGTAAAAGATTGTAAAATAATATGTCAAGAAAAATCTAAATATTGTACTAGTATTATTATAAGAGATGTCTTAATTACAGATGAATTTTGGTCGGATCATTTTCATAATGATCAAAATGAAATGCAAAAATTAAAAAAAAATAATAAAAAAAATAATAAAAAAAATAATAATAATAATAATAATAATAATAATAATAATAAAAATAATAATATCAATGACAAACAGTTACAAGATAATACACAAAGGGGCAACCTGTTAAATAATAATATATGTGATGATAATATTTTATATAATAATAATGATGATGTTTATCCAAATGAGAAAAATTATATTGAATATAAAAAAATGGTAATGACATTAATAGAGAAGAATAAAAAGGATAAGAGAAAATATTTTGAAAATAAAGATATATATAAAAGACAAATGATATTTTCTTATGATCCTTTAACTGTTCAATCGGAATTAATATATACTTTAAAAAAAAATGAAGAAAAAAACATAAATAATGAAAATATATCATTTGAATATGTCCAATCAGCTAGCCAATATCATATAATTTTTTCTTGTAGTATATTTTTTGTAATTAATCCAAATATATTTTTAAATAATAAAAATATGAATATTAATATATGCATATTAGGAGGAGGTACTAATGTATTATCAAATATTATAAAAACTATATTACATGATTTTTATATACATTTTGATATTATAGAAATAGATGAAACAGTCAAAAAATTCTATTCTTTATTTTCTGATGAAAATTATAATAATGAAAGGCATATCATAAATTATATTATTCAAGATTCATATGATTACATAACAAATTGTACAGAAAAACAATTTTATGATATAATTTTTCTTGATATTAATAATTCACAAAATTCATATATAACAGTTGATGGATATAAATTATATATGACTTGTCCACATGTCAAATTTTTAAATAAGCATATTATTATTAATATTAAAAATATATTAAAAAAAGAAAATGGAATATTAGTAGTTAATTTATTAACAAGAGATAATAACGCAAGGACATATGTTTACAAATTTTTTAAGAATTTTTTTGTAACATTAATTAGTATATCATCAATTAATAAGGTAAAAAAAAATTATATTTTAATTTTTGACGTATATTAAATACCATACCAATAATATAAAAAATCAAAAGCATTCACAAATAAATAAATATATAAATATATATATATATATATATATATATTTATGTATATTATTTTATATATATATTTTTACTCCTTAGGAAATGAATGAAGTCTTAATATGCAGTGATAATATTATGACCCCCGAAAAAAATACAACTTTTCAATATAACCTGTTGTATATGGTACGTTCAAATGAAATAATAAATAAATAAATAAATATAAATATATATATATATATATATATATATATATACTCTTTATATATTTTTTTTCATTTTGTAGATTAAAAATTATTATTATAAGTGGTTCCTGAATTTTGACTTGGAGCAATTTATAAATAACATTAAAATAATATAAAATAAGAAATATGTAAACAAAAATGTGTAATAAAAATGAAATACCTTCCGTTAAAAAAAAAAAAAAAAAAAAAAAAAAAAAAAAAAAAAATATATTTATATATAAAAAAATAATAAGAATATGATGTAAAAATTATATAAATTATTTTTTTTTTTTTTTTTATTTTTTTTAATATTTTTATTTTATTTATTTATAAAATATTTTTATTAAAATTATAATAATT
>NC_031484.1:230834-285074 GCF_001602025.1 Plasmodium gaboni | reverse complement strand
ATGAAAAAAAATAAAAAAAAAATAAAAAAAAAAAAAAAAAAAAAAAAATAAAAAAAAAAATATAAAAAAAAAAAAAAAAATTCCTTAAAAAAAAAAAAAAAAAAAAAAAAAAAAAAGGAACACCATTATGAGTATAAGATATGTATATATATATATATATATATATATATATATATATATATATTTTTTTTTTTTTTTTTTAATATTATATAAAGTTTACCATTTTAATTTTCGATAGATATAAAAGGATATCATAAATGAGAATGATAAACATATGTTCTACATATTTAAAGGATTATGTTTTCCTTTTTTTTTTTTTTTATTAATTAATTATAAAGTTTTGAATTTTAATTATATAACAAAAGGAATATATATATATATATATATATATATATATTTATATATATATATAATTTATTAAAAAAAAAAATGTATACACAAAAAATTAAGGTTTAATTATGAAAATAAATACATACATATATTTATATATATATATTTATATATATTATAATTTTTATATTTATTGCTCTGTGACAAAAATTTTTTTTTTCTCTGGCATGGGCAGCTGCTCTGGATTTTTTGAATGTTGAATTTTGTTGTTCTCCTTTCTCTTTTTTGCTTCGAGCATGACTTTTTTTTTATCAGACAAGCTTTTTATTAATGCTGGTACATGATGATGTTGTCTTATTCTTTTAATTTCTTTTAGTGATGCGAATTTTTCTTTTAATTTATTTCTATAATTGATGGCTTGTTTTTCTTTATTAGATAAGATTCCTGATGGTTCATGAGAAATGGTTTTCCATATTCGTATGGACATATCGCTACTCCCTGTAAATACATATTTAGCATCTTGACTAAATTTACAACATAGAACATGTTGCATTCTTTTAGTATGATATACATCATAACTAGTAGGTTCATCTGAATTAAATAATCTAACAGTTTTATCATAAGAACAAGCAACGAATTTATTCCCTATAGGAGAAAAATCAACATCTAGTACTGCATTAACAAAACCTTTATGAACAAGATAAGCTGTTTTTAAATATCTCATATCAAAAGAATATAAATTAGAATCTTCATTAGCAATTATAAATTGTTTAGGATTCATATTATTCCAGCTTAATGAATTACTTCTATATTTTAAATATAATTTTTTAATAGGTGTTTTATTTCTTATATCTACTATACCTATAGAATTATCAGAGAGTGTTAGTCCTACTAAATTTGTTTGAGAATAATTACATTTCACATAATAAATATATTCATTGTTATAATCAAAACTAGATATTGCATTATTTCTATAATAATCCCATATATCTAATGTTTGACTACCTGAAACTATAAGATTTTCTGAGTAATGTTTATCTATACTATTAGGGACGTTTTTACATACATAAATTTTTTTTGGAACATTTTCTTTTTCTAAATAATCGAACTCATTTTCATTTTGTCGTTCATATATATAATTTGATTTTTGTGATATATCATTGTGTTCTTGATCTATATTATTTTGTTCTTCATTTATTATATCATTCATATTTTTATTTTTATGAATAACCCATTGTTTTATATATTTATCATCACCACAACTAAATAGAAATTTTTCATCATGACTCATACATAGGCTACGAACAAATCCATCATGTGCTTTTATTTTTTTTATTAATTTTTTATCTAATATATTCCATATATTTATTATACCATTACAACTACCACTATATAAATCACTCAAGTTTTTATTCGATACACAAATACTTTTTATAGAATCATCATGTCCATCTAAACATTTTATTAATGGCTTTGCAAATATTTTATCCATTTTTGTTGCATTCAAAGCTCTCTTATATTCTACTTCTCTTTGAAATAAATGAATTTTCTTATCAAAGCTTCTTACATGTTTGTAATTGGACGTCCCCTTATTATTTTTATATTCCTCTGGGTTTCTATGTAATATGTTTACCTCCATAATGTTATAGAAAATATATCATCAGGATGTTTTTAATATAAACGTAAAAATAAAAAAAATAAAAAAAATAAAAAAAAAAATTTATAACTATTTTATTTTATTATATTATATTATATTATATTTTATTATATTTTATTATATTTTTTTTTTTTTTTGCGACATATATAAAATTGCTATTTTTATATCACACTATTATGTTATTATTATAAAATATATAAATGAATAAAAATATATATATTATAAGTAGATTACATAATAATGTTTTATTTAATATACATTTATTTGTATATAAAATAAAAATAAAAGTAACAACAGTCGACCTTTTTTTTAATTTTTTAAAATAAAAAAGATAAAAAAATTAAATGAAATATAAAAGTAAATATAAAATATAAATATATATACAAAAATATACATATATATATATAATATATATATATTTTTATTTTTTTTGCTAAGCGTGTATAGTCTGAACTCATATATATTTTATTATTATATGCATAATATATTATTATATATCTGCCTAAAAACAGCAGATGAAAATCAAAATATAAAAAACATTTAAAATTAAATATATTTTTTAAATTATACCTTGAACAATATATTTTGAAATGTTGGAAAGATAAAAAAAAAATAAAAAAAAAATAAAAATAAAAATAATTATATATTATGAACTTATAATTAACAATATAATATATATTATTTATTTTTTATTTTTTTTTCATAATTTTGAGAACATATTATTATATTATGGAATAAAAAAAAATGGTAAGTATGAAAAAAATCAAATGGGATATTTATGAATTAATATATTTTATAAAATTAGTTTATAGGGAAGATTAAGTATATTTTTAAAAATATATAAATAATACATATATATAATATATATAAAATATATAATATTTATATGTTTATATGTTTATATTTATTTATAAATTCATTTAACGTTTGATTTGTAGGCAACTTTGGCTGACTCATTTCTAAAAGATCTCGAAGATCTTGAATTTGAAGACGAAGAAGAAGAAGAAGAAAATAATGTGGGTGAGAAAGCCCACTTTATTAAAAAAAGTAACAATATAATTGAAGATGAAGATAATGATGATTATGAAGAGATTGTAGATGCTATTGAAGAATTTCTAAATGAGAAGAAAAAAAACAAGGAAAGGAAAATATCGGAATTGTTGTATGATGATGAGTTTTTAAAAATGATGAGTGATATAAAGGCGTATATGTTTGAAGAGGAACAAAAAAAAAAAGAAAAGGATGAACAAAATGAGGGTGAACCAAATGAGGATAAACCAAATGAGGATGAACCAAATGATGATGAACCAAATGATGATGAACCAAATGAGGATAAACCAAATGATGATGAACAAATTGAAGAATTATTAAATGAGAGAGAAAAAAAAAAAAATAAAATAAATAATATTGATGATGATAACTCCTATGATGATGTGATGATAGAAAACTGCATGGAAACAATTTTAAAAATAGACACTGAAATATTAAATATACACAAATATGTAAAAGATATTTATTCAACAAAATTTCCAGAATTAGATTCTATAGTTTATAATCCTGTTGAATATATAAGTGTTGTTAATAAAATAAGAAATGAAGTTGATTTAAAAAATATTGATTTCTCAGATATATTACCTAATACAACTGTTATGGCCATTACAGTTGCTTCTAGTATGACAACAGGAATATGTTTGTCTGATAATTTATTAAAAAGTTGTATTTCATTTTGTAGTGAAGGATTACAATTAAATGAATATAGAAATATTATATTATTATATTTAGAAAGTAAAATGTTTTATCTGGCACCAAATGTAACTATGTTATTAGGTAGTTCTCTAACAGCACGTTTAATAAGTGCTGTGGGTTCTTTAAAAAACTTATCAATTACATCATCTCAAAATCTTATAGTTATTGCAAGTACAAAAAAATCATTATTTGGACTAAGTAATATACATAAGACTCTAGGAATAGGTATCTTATGTTGTTCAGAAATTGTTCAAAGTGTGCCAGATGCATATAAAAAGAAAGCCATAAGTTTATTAGCTTCCAAATGTAGTTTAGCTGCTCGAATTGATTATTTTAAAAAATATAAAGAAGGACAATATGGATTATTACTTCGACAAAATATTATATCACATCTAATAAAATTACAAGAACCACCACCATTAAAACAAAAAAAAATATTACCTATGCCTGATGAAAAAAGAAAAAGAAAAAGAGGTGGAAAAAGATATCGTAAATTAAAAGAAAAAACACAAATTACTGAATTAAGAAAACAAATCAATAGATTACCATTCGGTCCAGAAACAACAGATGATTTCTATAATTTTAATGATCAAAATACAATGTTATTAAATTCAAATATAACAAAATTAAAATATACAAATAAACAAAAAAATGTTATAGCAAAAAAAAGAAATCTAAATGTTCAATCTAGTGGAGCCACAGGTGGTTTATCTTCTTCTTTAATTTTTACTCCTCTTCAAGGAATTGAATTATATAACCCTTCATTGATTAATACAAAAAATAAGCAAACAGAAAATAAGTACTTTTCAACTACGGCTGAATTTAGGAAGATATAAATATAAATATAAATATAAATATATATATATATATATATATATATGTGTATATTTTTTTTGAAGAATAATTTGGGAATACATTCCAAAGTGTTCTTTGTTTAATTAAAAAAACTTTTTTTTTTTTTTTTTTTTTTTTTTTTTTAATATAATAAAACCTGAAAAAAAAAAAAAATATATATATATATATAAATTTTTTTGTTACTGTAATTTTGTTATTTATAATGTCACTAGGGATAATATTATATTTGTCGTTCTTGAATATATAATAAAAAGGTTTTCAATATTGATATAACATTAATATATTATATATATAAATGAATATATATATGTTATATATATATATATACAAAATAAATTGGTTAGTCCTTTAATGGGTAATATATTATATATATATATATATATATATAATATATATGTGTGCTTGTTTTTAGGAATAAAAATTATATTAAACCTATCAATATCAAAAATTTTTTACATTCTTATTTTTAATAAAATTAAATGTTGTATTAATATTGAATAAGTGTCGAAAAGATGAATTTTTTTTTTTTTTTTTTTTTTGAAGTCTAATTTTGTGACCTTTTTTTGTTCTTATAAAATTTAATACATATAAATTACTATAATATATATATATATATATATATGTATATATATATGTTTATTTATTTATTTATTTATTTTAGTCGTTCATTTTTATGTGTTTAATATGTTATCTGTTTTTTCAGAGTGAACAATATAAAAAAACAAAAAAATGCTCATCATTTACATTTATTTTTTAGTGTGCTCGATTATTATAAGAGATGTAAAAACACGAATTTCATATGATGAGATTATATCTTTTAATAACTTGAATGAAAAAAATGTATTAACATATTATAGTTATGATGATAATTCTGATAAGTGTTATATGTGGTATTATTTTAAAGAGGATTTTTTTGAAATATATTATTTAAAAGATGAATATAATATAATAAAGAAAAAACAAAGAGATCTAATTGACGAGGAGGATGTTAGCAGGACAGAAATGTGCAACAATAACAATAATAATAATAATAATAATATCATTGATTATAAATACAATACATTCTTAGAAAATCCTAATAATATCAACTCATGGATTATTAGTGACAATATTTGTTGTAAGGAAATATTAATTTTTATAGATAAAAAAAAAGTTAATTGTAACAAATCGTTATCCTCATTTATCATAAGAGTAAATAATAATAATAATAAAAAAAAAAAAAAAAAAGAAGAAGAAGAAGAAGATGAAGGAGAAAAGAGTTATATTTCGGTTGAATATAATGTAAACAGTCACATATATATGATAAATAATATTATTATAACATATGGTAATAAAACTGAGAAAAGACCCTTATATATTCTTACAGATAATAATAAGAAAATTAATTATTCTAAAAACGATATATTTGATATATATTATAATACAGAATATGTTGATTATATAAAAATATTATTTAATAAAGTGGGAGGATATCATGAATTACATATAAAGACAAAAGATAAAAAAATAGGTAAGACAAAAATCTTTATTATATTAAGAAATAAATGTAAACATATATTTATTACTATTCTGTTATATATATATGAACATTTATTTTTACTTCCTAATAATACATATGTCATACCAGGAAATAATATAAAATTAGTTTTAAGAAAAAAAAATTATAATCAAGAATATTATGAAAAAAAAGAAAAAATCAATAATTGTTTATATATATTTGTAAAAAACAAAAATATTTTTAAAACTTATAATATACAACCTTTAAAAATGAAAACAAATATATATAAATCGAATTATTTAAATAATGATTCTAAGAATAAATATAATGATGTATCTTTATATTATGATGATTATCCAAAAAAAAATTCTCATCTATACAATGATGAAGTGAAAAGATCTGAATATGAACCTGAAAAATTATCTTTTTATCATTATTATAAATATATTGAATTTATAAAATATAAACAATATAAAGAACATATAAAGCTTATGCAGTGTCTAAAAGAATATCATATAACAAATTTTGAAAATAAATATAAAATTATGCCTAGTGATGAATATGATATAATTCAAAATGATGTAATACAAATAAAAAATATATATAATAATAATAATAATAATAATGATGATGATGATAATAAAATCAAAATACATGTTATAATAAAAAATGAACAAAACAATCAAACCTTTTCCTCATTCCTTTATTTATATCATGTACATCATATAAATATAGATTGCTTTTATCCTAATTATATTATATCACAACACATGATAGAATATGATATAAATAAAAAGAATAAGAATACACAGACACAAAATAAAAAAAAATTATATGAACAAGATCCATTAATATATATAGAAATGTTATATTTGAAATATCATTTTTTTTATAAACATTATTATTATTTTAATAATTATTATATACATCGATATTTTAAAATATATAGAAATAATACTACAAATCAGGAAGGAGAACAAAAAAAAGGGATACATGAAGACAAAATAAATTTGTTAGCAAATACCAAATATCTTTGTTTTATTAAATTAGTAAGTGATAATATAAAAGAAAATATATATTATAATAATTTAATAAATTCATATGACAATAAAATAAGTAATTGGATTATAACTCCTATAAAAAAAAATAATTTTAATATGTTCATTATGTATACATTTGAAGAACAGCTAGCTAAATTATTTTTAACATGTAATTATATAAAAAAATCAAATTTTTTACAAATATCATATAATCAATACGAACCAGTTAAGAAATATATTACATATTCTTCAAAAATAAAATGTTATATTAAAGAAGATATATTAATGTCTACTCTTTATATTGTTCCAGATGAAAAGATTTATTATATATGTTATGGAGGTATTAAAAATAGTTATATTATAAAGATATTTAATAAATATGATTTTATTCATGTACATGTAAATGATAAAATGATTTCAATCCAATTAAAAAAAAATAACAAACATGAAAAACAAAATATAAAAGAAAGACATAAAAAAAAAGATTATAGTAATGATAAAAAGAAATATCTTAATTATTCACATAATAAAAAATATAATGATTTGTTATATTTAATAGTTATACAATTTTGTGATCAATATAATATTAATAATTGTTTTATTTCAAAAATATATATAATACAAAATATACATCATTATTATATTATATTAGAAAAAAATACAATCGAAATAAATCATACAACCAAAGCGTATGTCTACATGTATTATGATATAAGTAAAGCTTATAAAGAAACAAAATATAGTTTATTCAAATATGCACATAATAATAATAAAAAGAATAAAGGTTTGAATATAATACATAATAATCACAAAAAAAGAAATGATAAAATAGATGAAACAAGAAAAAAAAAAAAAAAAAAAAAAAATTATTATGATGATAATAATAAATATGATATGTATAATAATATATACAATAAAAATGATATCAATCATATAAATAGTTCCCATCTTATTCCTCTAACATTTTGTTTTTATAAAATACACAATAATATAATTATTAATTTTGATAAAACATATACAGATATAACTACGAATGTTATAAAATATTCAAAAGAGACAGATGAAAAATATAAAAATTCTTGTGGTTATTTTTATATAAAAGGAAAAAAGAAAGGAAAAACCAAAATAGAAATAAAATATATAAAAGACAAATATATAGAATATAATAGTTTCATATTAAATTTAGATATATATAATAAAATAAATGCTTTGTTTTGTGTAGATTTTGTATGTAGTAAATATATTAAACATAATCAATTAATTCATTTAATAATTTATGATGGTTTTAATAAAAAAATACCATATGAAATAAATATTTCTTCTGAAGATGATAATAATAAATATATAATAATAAAAGAAAATAAAATATTAAATAAATTATTTAATATAAAAGGTAATTTATTATTTCACAATTTATTTCTTGATGAACAATTTTCATCTATATTCCAATCACAATTTTATAAACATATATATAATCCAAAAAAACACAACTATAAAAATGTATGTTGTGATATGAAATATATAAAAAAAAAAAATAATGATTACAGTGAAGACAATAATGATTCAGATGATGATACATATTTATATGAACAATTTATTATATTCTCAGATAAAGATACAAATTTTTATCCTATCAAATTGTATAACAGAAAATTATTTGAGTATGATTTTATTTTTAATTATGCATTTAAAGAAAAATCAAAAAAAAAAATAATAATAAATATTAATAAAAATATTAATCAAAATGATAATCAAAATATTAATCAGAATGATAACCAAAGTGACAATCGAGATAATAATATGAATTATTTATGTTCATGTAGTAAATATTCTAATGTGTTACTTCGTCAAAGAAATTATTATAAAAATAAAAAACAGAAAAAAGAAAATATATCCAATGATATGTATAATAATACATATAGTGATATTATATCATATTATGATAATTTTGTATATGTGCAAAAATATTATTTTATTTATGGTATGTATGAAAAAAAAAATGATATTACATCAAATATTATAATACAAATGAAAGAGAAACAAAACAAAAATATTAACAGCACTAATTTCTTCCCAGTACATATTAAATATCCATCTTCTATACAAATGGTTATTTTTGACAAGCATCTGAAGAAATTATATTCAATACAAGATATTACATTTGACAACAACAATAATAATAATATACAAGATATACAAGATATACAAGATATATATTATCATCAGACTTGTAATCCTTGCAATTTTAATATTTTGTCATTATATAATAACCATAATTATTTTTTTAAAACCTTTCTCATAGACGATAAAGAAAATGTCATATTGACTAATGAAAATTTTAAATATACTCTCAAACCCTACTTGATAAATCTTCATCCCCTATGCTATAAAAATAAATCGCATTATCTAGAAAATGAACAAAACATAAAGAAAATTATTATAAATACAAATAAAAGAATATTATTAAATCATACTTTTAAAAAAAATTATAAGAACTTATATAAATATAACAATACTAACAATCAACATGTTAATATAAATAATTATTATCCATCATTTTTATTTTCATTCTCATTCTTGTCCTTAACAGTTGAATATAAATATATAAAAGAAAAAGAAACATATATATATGAAAAAGAATTATTCATCACATTTTATGATCAAATATATATAAATACTCAGACACATTTATATTTGTTCTATTCTTCGTTAGTTTATTATAAGATATATATATGTAATATACATAAAGATTTTATTCTAGATTATGATTTTAAAGGCAAATATAATAATCAAATAAATATTATATTTAACAATGAAAATATAAATGACAATAGTTTTATTCAAAATATATTATCACATATGAAAAAATATAAAGAATCATATATTATTAAAGAAATTGATATGGTCACAAAAACAGATATATCAACTAATAATAATTGTTCTTCTTTATATATTAATTCAACACATATAAATCAAGGTATATTATATATATATAATAATAATAAATTTTTTTTTGAAATAAAACCGTCTAATATAAATATATCCTTTAACGAAATATCAAAAATAAAAATCTCCTTGTCCTCTTCATTTTATAATATGAAAGATTCAATTATTTTAAGACTAGAATTTTTTAATAAATACAATCAAAAATTTTCTCATCAAATGCCTTTACAACTCTTCAAAATAAAATTATTATATAATTATAAAAAAATTAATTTGAATCTTATACAAAATGGATATAAGAATTCTAATTATAATATGATCAAAAATATTAAATCTTTATTTATAAAAAAAAATAAAGAAAATAAAGAAAATAGAGAAAATAAAGAAAAAATAAAAGACGAAGAAGAAGATATGATATTTTCGGATCTGTTTTATTATGTAGATTGCCAAATCGTAGGTACATATTATATACAAATAGAACTCACATATAATAATCAAGAAAATAATAATAAAACATATAAATATAAATCTATAATATCTAATATGGCATATCTATTAGTATATTCACCTGGAAAATTATTACACGATTATTATGAAGAAAAACAACTTGCTGAAATTGAAAAAAAAAAAAAAAAAAAAAAAAAAAAAGATAAAAATATAAAACAAAAACATATACAAAAATATAATGATGATAATAATTCAAATATAATAAAAAATGTTATTGGTAATTTTATTAATAATATAATACAAAATTTTATAAATGATAAAACAGAAGAACCAAATAAACTAATAATGAATGAACAAAATAATAATCATAATATAGCACATATTTTGTTACATCCATTAAATCAAAGTATTCAATTACATTTTAAATTTGATCATCCTTATATATACAAAATATTATGTGTTTCAAAGAATTATTCTGTAGTAGTACCTACTATATTATATGAAAATAATAATAAAAATAAAGAAAAACAATATAGGTGTCTCATCAAAACTAATAATATTGTAGGTAATACAGAAATACATATATATCCTATCTTTATAGATTATTTCAACATATTCTTATTACAAATAAAAAATTATAAAAAAGAAAAACAATTTGTTAGTCTTCAAAAATATGATTTACATTTTCATGATATTGAAACATATTATATTAATTTTTGTAAATATAAAAGTAATCATCCTATTTGTATACAATCAGAAGAACTCAGAATTATGCGTCGGCTCTATTTTTTACAAGTACATATTAATCTTGATTATATTACGTCTGTTCGATTTATAAATGAACAAAGTGAAAATACACTTTATGTTCCATTAAAAAAAAGGTTCTATACATTTCTTATATTTCTTAATAAAACTGAGGATATTTTTCAACACATAGATTTTAAAGCTATGTATGAAAAAAATTCAAATGAAAAATTCTTTATTTTAGAATATTTTGCTGATACTGATTCTATTGTTTTAAATGACAAAAGAGAATGTGTCACGTTGAATATCAGAACATGCTTCTCACAACATCAAAAAAACGAAGAAAAAAATAATGGAATATTTGAAAAAGGTCATTCCATAATTCAATCTAATAATGATAATATAGATAAGCATACTTCAACAAATAAAAAATATAACAAAATATTAAAAGTACTAAAAAATTCATCAGACACATTCTTATCTATTAAGGCATATAAAGAAGGTAATTATGTATTATATGTAAAATTATTTAGAGATAATAATAATAATAATAATATTATAGTATCAAAAAAATATAATATTGTTGTAACAAATAATATACATGAAGAAAAAAAATATAGACCAACCATACAGTTAAGTACGAGTTCAATTTATAATGTTTATAAACCTTTTCATCTTTTTAAAATGTTTCAAATATATAATTTGTCACATATAGAAAAAATTAAAACACCACAATATTATGAATGTACATATTTTTCTTCTCATTATTATATAAATAAAAATAATATTTCTCATAAAAAAGGAATTATTAAAATAAAAATCAATATATCACATATCTATAGTGCTACTATAAAGAACTATTATACAAAATACATACCATTAAATGTGATACAATATTTTTATATTCATTTGTATAATAAAAATATGCAAAATATTTCATTTCCATCAAATGGTAAACTTATTTTAAACATATCACATCCAAATATATTAGATACTATCATTATGAACAATAGTCATATTTATATTATTCCGAATAAAATAGGATGCTCATTTATTAATATACATTTTGTTTTATATACAAATTATAAAGAATATGTTAAAACTGATCAACAAAATCGAAAAATTATTTACATAGATAATTTACATTTATGTGTTGTAAACTCTATGAAACTAAAACATTTTCAAAAAAAAAATCATAACTTATATTATCCAAAAAAAACATATCAACTATTAAAAGGATACAATCATGAATTTTCAATGCAACCATATATATGTCTAAAAAATGTTATAAAAAAAACAAACAAACAAAATTTTCTTCCATATATATTAAACAAAACAAATTTTTCTCATATGTATAAATATTATGAAAAAACACGTTTTATCAAAAATATAAATGATTATTTACTTCAGCCGGTTCATAAACATTATTCTATAATTAATGATCATTGTACCTTCATCAAAACGTAAAAGGGACATCCCCTTAGTGTAAAAAAAAATATATACATATATATATATATATATTAAAATATTTTGAATATATTTTTTTTTTTCATGTAATAATTAATTATTTTTAAATCTTTGTCATAATTAATATTCTATAAATTTATAAAATATTTTGTCATTTTGTGATATATATATGTATATATTTTATTATTTATTTGTTAATTTATTATTTTTTTTTTTTTGTGAATTTAAAATATTTTAAAAATTTAAAAGTGTTTGATCTTAAATTTAGTAAATAAATAAAATATCTTATTCTTAATGTTTTCAAAAAATACTAATATCTCATTATAATATTCCATTTGATAAAAAAAAACGGTGTATTTATTTGACAAATATATATATATATATATATATATTTAACATATTTTCCATTCATCCCTTATTATTGTCATAATATTGTAGCATTACATCAAAAATTATTATATCCGATAAAAGTAGAAAATTATTCTCCAATTTTGTTTTAACTGTAGTTTTTATGTCGATATCTGACGTGTCGTCATAAACATTACTGCAAGGAAAACATAAAAAAATAATATATATATATGAACAAAAATATAAAGATATACATATATATATATATATGTATAATTTTTCTTTTATTACATTTTATTATGTAAATTTAAAAAGGTGTTGAAGGCTATCATTGCAGCATTGTCCCTACTAAGGTTTAAAGGGGTCTTGTAAATACTCCAAGGATCTATAAAATTTAAAAAGAAGAATATTAATATATATATATATATATATATATATATATATATATATTTTAACATAATGAACCTACTTGTATTTTTTTTTAAAACAGTATCATCTAATAAAAAACTTCCTTGTTGTTTCAATTTTATAAAGTCATCAAAATTAAATAATTTGAATGTTGATAGAATGTCTTCACTTTTCCTTTTCTTTAAAAGATTTTTTAAATATATATTCCATGACAAGGAAGAATTATAATCATGATCACTTTTGAGACTCTCTTTTGAAATTTTTAATACAGACAAGTTTTCATCATTAATTTTTTTCATTTTCTTCCTTAATCGTTTTTTTAAACGATTATATTCTTTTATTTGATTTTCTTCATTGTCCCGTTTTGCAGCCATATCTTTTAAACTTTGAAATAAAAAATTATTACAGCCAACTCCCCCAACTATAAATACATTTTTTATATTAAAATGGAGTTCTGAAAAATACATTATTTTATTCACTTGTTTTAATAAATGATGGAATATATTTTTCTGGCAATAGTACGCATATCTTGCTTTTTCCTTTTCAAATGATTTTTCACTTTTCAATTTTTTTATTATTTTACTCATGTGATTGAAAATTCCAGAAAAGCTACAAAAAAAAAAAAAAATGAAAAATAATAAATATAAGAAAGAAATAATATAAAAATTAAAATATAAAAAAGGGAATTAAAATAATAATATATTAAATATATATATATATATATATATATATTTGAATTTATTTTTATATAAATATATAACACTTATAGGATATGCAATTACTATTAAATACACAAAATGAAGACTAAAAACTTACGAAAAATCAATTATATTATTAGTTGAAAAAGGATTAGGAAAAGGTTGAAAAGGATCATTTTGAATATTTTCATTATATGCACATTTTAAATTTTTTATATATTTTTGTGCTTCTTTTTCAAGAAATGGTCCTCCACCTAAACCAACAGGAAGTTCGAGGAGTCTTGTAACCTTATCAATAACATCACCAATAGTTATATCCATTGTTGTAGATATTTTACAAACATTAATAGCATTCTTTGTATCTTTCTGAACTTTGTAAACATCTGTACTACCTCCTGAAACTAAAATACAAAGATAACCATCCTTCAAATATTCCGTTTGTATGATATTCATTGGTTCATTATTTGTATCCTTATTTTCCTGACTCTCATTTTTTGCTTCAGTATTATTTATTTTTTTATCATTCAATATATTCTCTTCTTGTTTTTTTTTCTTTATTCTGTTTAGTACATATGACCCATATGTAAAAAAATCGTCCTCAATCAAATTTGTTAATTTTTCTTGTGTGATAATATTTTTATTTAAAACTTCTAGAACATTTTTTATTTTGTTTTTATGCTCCTCATCATTTTTTATGCTTTCTGAAATGTTTAAATAAATTTTGTCATCCTTTTCATCTGCTTTGATATTTTCATTTTTATATTCATCACTATTTGTGTACGTATTCTTATCATTATAAAAATTAAAAAATAGTGGTGAAAGAATATGGGCAAATATATGATTTACAGCACTTATTTTGATATTTTCATTTTGTTTTTTTTTTTCTCCTATATAATTTTTTGCTGCTTCCATATTTTTGGCTATCCCTGGACAGGAACTAAAGCCATAACAGATAACATGTTTAGGATCTATATAATAAATAATAATATATATATATATATATATATATATATATATATATAAGTTTCTATATTCTTAATAATACTTATAATTACATGTGTATACAATTAAAAATATATATATATATATATATATATATTTATATATACTAATATTTTTCTTTACCTATATTATCTAATATCTTGTTGACATAATGTTTTAAGAATAAACTATTTAAAGAACTTATAAAAAAAGGATATACACCTTCATAACTATGCACAACTTTATAGTGGGAAATAATAACATTTTTAATTATATTTAAATTGGTATCAATAACACTAATACAAGTATCATCACATGTATTTTCTATTCCAACTATATAATTCGATTTTTTCTTTTTCTTACAATTATTTGTTTGTAACAGAATATTGGGAATTTTTCTATATTTACATATATCATAGTTTACATTTTTTTTGTTAAGATGTTTATTTATATTTTTTACTGCTCTCTGAAAAATATCACTAAATTTGTTATTCTTTATTGGGATATTATCAATTTTAAATGTATAACATAAATCATGAATTAAAAATATACAACAGAATAAATATATAGCAATATGAGTACTTACATTTTTCATTATTTATTTATTACGAGTACATTTCTTTTGTAATTGTTCTAATATGTTCACCATGAGTAAATATATAAATATAAATATATATATATGTATACGTGTGTTAATTTTTATATTTCATTATAAGGTTAATGATATATCATCTTTATTTTTCATAATAATTTTTAGATTGTTTTATTTCTTTTTTTTTGATTTTAATAAATATAATTTTATAAATGTTAGGTAAAAAAATTACATTTTTTTTTTTTTTTTTTTTGGAATTATATATTTATATATATATATATTATTTCATATATGTAAAAATAATATACCTTTAGTTATACCAATATAATATTATATATATATAATATATATGAGAAAATTTAAAGAGTGCATTATATGTTTGTATATGGATCTATAAGGTATAATTTATATTTATATATTTTTTTTTTTTTCTTTTTATATAAAACTATCAAATAATGTTGATCTATAAATTATAGGCTTAAATTTTTTAGTTGTATTTTATATTTATGTAATTATTTTATTTTTAAAAAATATATTATACTTCTTTAATTCTTAGAGTTTTTTATGTGACGCAGAATGTGATAATGTGTATGAAACACATTTCCATTTTTACAACAGTTCCATTTTATGTATAGAGAAACATAGTACATTATATATATATATATATATATATATGTACAATGTTTGTATATATTTTGTATTTATTGTAAAGTTTTTTTTTTTTTTTTTCTTTTTTTTTTTAATAATATTATTATTATATATCTAGCCAAAAAGGAATAAAATTCTGTAAAAAAAATTTTTTTTTTTTCCCATTCGAACTAGCCAATATTTTCAATAATGTAAAACATATATAATAGGTACAAAAAAAAAAAAAAAGAAAAAAGTAAAATAGGAAAAAATATAAATTGTCTCATAAAAATGATATTATTATGAAAAATCTTTTTATTTTTATTTATTTTTTTTTTTGGTTTATAAAAATTTCACATATCATTCTTCACTTAAAATAATAATTTTTTTTTTTTTTTTAATTTTAATTTTATGTTCATTTTATTTTGAATAGTGGTTGCAAAATACAGGATAAAATTCAGGTTCTAATATAACTACTGTGTTTTTTTTTTTTTTTTTTTTTTTTTTTTTTAATATTAAATTTTATTATTTTATTTATTTAAAAAATGAAGATTTTGAAATTGATACTTTTGTCTATTATATTTCTTAAATTTTACAATGTATGTTGTATTTCTACAAGAGAAATACTACAAGAAAAAAGAAATGAGTTTCAAAGATATTCTGAATTTATTATTAATGAAAAGAATTTAGTTGATAACAATGAAAAGACAGTAAATGATTCAATAAGAACATACAAATATTATATGGAAAAAGGTATAAAAGAAATTGTGGCAATATTCATTTTTGATGATTTAAATATCACAAAAGCTAGAGAATTAGGAATACAAAACAAAGCAGATCATGAAATAAATATTAACAATATACAAAAAAATATACAGAATATATATCCATTAGATGAAATAAATTCTTTTAGTGATCTTATATATAAAGAGAGGAAATTATTTTCTTTTGAAACTGAATATTCTGTTACTAATTATGTGTTTACAAAATTTGTGTTTCATGTAAAAATAACAGAAGAGAATGATGAAGAAATTATGTTTCTAATGATAAATAATGAATTAAATATGAAACAAAAAAATTTGGAAATAATAAAAAAAACAAATGAATATAATGGAAATAATAGTATTCCTAATGTTAATTCAAATTCTGTAAATTTATATCAAAAACATCCACAAGCATTTGTTCAATTTATAGGAGCAATAATTGGAATAGCTACATTAGTAAGCTCTATTTCAGGTGCAGTCTCTGGTATATCATCAATATTTTCAAGTCGTCCCGCCCCAACACCACCTGAATTTTTAGGGGACGAAAAATCCAAACTTTCAAAGTATGAAACTGGTACAAAAAAGGTAGAAAAAAAAGATAAGAAGAAGAAATATTACAAAGAAGAAGATGATACATATTATGACGACGAATATTATGACGACGAATATTATGACGACGAATATTATGACGATGAATATTATGACGAATATGATGATGATTACTAATAATTTGAAGATACGATTAATATATATAAAAATATACATAATTTTTTTTACAGAAAATTTTTAATAATATATATATATATATATATTATATATATTTTTTTTTTTTTTTAAAAATTTGTTGTGGTGTAAATATAACATGTACAATTGAAAATATAAATTATTAAATAATTCGTAAGATAAAATTCTCACTGCTATAAAACTAATGTCTATTTATTTTTTTACATTGTGAAAAATATATAAACCAAAATAAAAATTCATAGGAATTAACTATATGCAAATAAATATATTGTTTATTTAAAAAAAAAAAAAAAAATTTCATTTCCCATCTATGATATTTATAAATTGAGACTTTTTAAAGAAAAAATACATTTAAAATATACAAAAAGAAACTAATAAATAATATATATAAGTGTAAAAAAATAAAATAATGTGTGTTGTTTTATCTTAAATTTTGAGACGATAATTTTTTTTTTTTTCTCCTTACATAAGTATAATATGGAAATGTAACACACACGTATATTTATATTATTTTTTAAGATTTAATTTATTTTTATGTAAAAACAAAAAAGAAAATATTTTTATGAATGCAACATGTTTTTATGAATGATCATTAAAATGAAAAATCATAGCTCTATAGGTTTCTGCTCTCTTTTTTTTTTTTTTTATAAATAAAACATGCATGCACATATAATTATATTTTTGTCTATTTTTTATTTTTTGTGTTAATGGTTCATTATTTTGGTTCGTAATAATAAATTATGTTGTTAATATAAAATTATATGTTATATAAAAATAATATTGTATATATATATATATATATATATATGTATATATTTTTTTATGTGTGTTTCTTTCTTTATTTACATTTTTCCATAAGGGAAAACAAACCCATTTTATTAAAAAAAAAAAATATATAATTTGAATTATTAATATGTCTGAATATATCTATGTTGATCACTTTTTTTTTTTTTTAATACATATATATATATTATTACAATGTCATTATATAGAAAGTATTGAAAAAAATAATAAACTTTTATAAAATTCTCTTATATATTTATTTTGAATGTGTTCACTGACCTGTTTTTTATAATTTTTTTCATGATACAACCACTTCATTGTTATATATATATATATTTATATATATTTATATATTTTATGTTGTTTATTAATTGATTTGTTCCATTTGTTAGCCTTTTATATAATTTAATTTTTAGAGTATATTGGACCGTAATAATTTTACATATATTGGTGTAAAAAAAAAAAAAAAAAAAAACATGTCTTATATATTTTGAGTAATAATATGAAATATAAGGAAATACGATAAAAAAAAAAAAAAAATTATTTATATATATAATAAAATATAATATACACATATATATTTACAAGATGAAGTTACGTATTCTAAAAAAACACTATTATGTGGTGTTTATATTGTGGTATTTATATGACATTAGTTGTTTTAAATGTATACGTTTGAATCATCGTAGTATTTATAAGAATAAATACAAGAATAATGTTCATACAGGAACTAATGAGAATATAACAAGTATAGAAAAATATTCCAATGTTTTATGTAATAGTATATTATGTAAAAATGATAAAATTAGTTCATTTATAAATCAAAGAAAAAATGTAGATGAAGATGAAAGTGAAAATGATGATATGTATGAATCTACTACAGGTATTTTTTTTTAATAAATATATAAATATATGTATTTGTACTTGGTTTTTTATTATTTTTTTTTTTTAGCTTATTTATATATTATATATGTGTCTACATTTTTTTCATTTTTTAGCTGGGAGCTCATCTGAAACTGATGAAGAACAAAATGAGGATAGTAGCAATGATAATTCTGATGAAGAACAAAATGAAGATAGTAGCAATGATAATTCTGATGAGGAAAATGAAGAACAAGATGATATTATTGAAAATGATAAAGGTAAAAAAAAAAATAATAATAAGAGGAAATTATAAATAAATAAATATATATATATATATATATATATATATATATATATATTTTTATTTTTTGGAAGAGGATAAAAAAATAAAACATTCATTCAATTTAGCAAACGAAAGCAAACACACAAAAGAAGAAAAAGTGAAGGAAGAAAAAAAATTAAAAATATACGATTTTATAAATGATAAAGAAAAAAGATTAAATTCTAATCGAGAAGAAAATGATGAAGATAATGAAGAAAAAGATGATGTGGATGAAAATACGTTAGCAAATAGCAACGTTATAAGTAAACATACATCAGTATTCCCAGGTTTATATTTTATAGGTATAGGTTATAATTTACTTTTTGGTAATCCATTAGGAGAGGCTGATTCATTAATTGATCCAGGATATCGAGCTCAAATTTATTTAATGGAATGGGCTTTAAGTAAGGAAGGAATAGCAAATGACTTATCAACATTACAGCCACTAAATGGATGGATAAGAAAAGAAAATGCTTGTAGTAGAGTTGAATCGGTAAAAAAAAAAAAAAAAAAAAGGAAAAATAAATGAAAATAAAAATGAAAATGTAAATGAAAATGTAAATGAAAATGAAAATGAAAATGAAAATGAAAATGTAAATGTAAATGTAAATGTAAATGTAAATGAAAATGAAAATTATTTGATAAATATAATATATATACACCATATACTATCATGTATATATAAATATTGTCTAATTTAATATTTCATTTATTTATTTCCAGATCACTGAATGTTCTAGTATTTCAGACTATACTAAAAGTTTATCTGCAGAAGCAAAAGTATCAGGTTCTTATTGGGGTCTTGCCTCTTTTTCTGCCTCAACAGGATATAGTAGTTTTCTTCATGAAGTTACCAAAAGATCTAAGAAAACTTTTTTGGTTAAATCAAATTGTGTAAAATATACAATTGGACTTCCACCTTATATTCCATGGTAACAAGCATAAATATAAATCTATATATATATATATATGTATGTATGTATGTATATATTTATATTTATTTATATCCTGTAATATCTAAATTTCATTATTTGTAGGGATAAAACTACTGCTTATAAGAACGCCGTGAACGAACTTCCTGCTGTCTTCACAGGGCTAGATAAAGATAGTGAATGTCCTTCAGATGTTTATGAAGAAAATAAAACAAAAAATAATTGTGAAAATGTTAGTTTATGGATGAAATTTTTTGATATATATGGAACACACATTATTTATGAATCACAACTAGGTAATACATACAACAAAATATATATACACATAAAACAAACATATTAACATATATATATATATATATATATATATATGTATATATTATAATGCTTTAATTTTTTTTTTGTAGGGGGAAAAATTACAAAAATTATAAACGTAAGTACCTCATCTATTGAACAAATGAAAAAAAATGGAGTTAGCGTAAAAGCAAAAATTCAAGCTCAGTTTGGTTTTGGAAGTGCTGGAGGATCTACTAATGTAAACTCTAGTAATTCCTCAGCAAATGATGAACAGAGTTATGATATGAATGAACAATTAATTGTGATTGGAGGGAATCCAATTAAAGATGTTACAAAAGAAGAAAATTTATTTGAATGGTCTAAAACGGTTACTAATCATCCTATGCCTATAAATATAAAATTAACACCTATATCAGATAGTTTTGATTCTGATGATTTAAAAGAATCTTATGACAAGGCTATAATATATTATTCAAGATTATATGGATTATCTCCTCATGATACTATGCAAAAGGATGACAAGGACATAATCAAAATAGTAATAAGCACATAATCATTAAATGATACACAAAAAAAAAAAAAATATATATATATATATATATATGTATGTATGTATGTATACATCGTTTTATATAATATAATAAATATAAATTCTTTATTATTTTTATTTTTTTTTTTTTTAGCTAACAAATGCCGATACTGTAACTAAGAATAGTGCTCCTCCCATTAATGCTCAATGTCCACATGGAAAAGTAGTTATGTTTGGTTTTTCCATTAAACAAAATTTCTGGGATAACACAAACGCATTAAAGGGATATAACATAGAAGTATGTGAAGCAGGTTCTAATAGTTGTACCTCTAAGCAAGGAAGTTCAAATAAATATGATACATCATATCTTTATATGGAATGTGGTGATCAGCCTTTGCCATTTTCAGAACAAGTGATCAGTGAAAGTACATCAACATATAATACTGTAAAATGTCCAAATGATTACAGTATCCTTTTAGGATTTGGTATATCCTCTTCATCTGGAAGAATCAATTCAGCTGAGTATGTTTTTTCTACTCCTTGCAGACCAGGTTATTACCCAAAAATTTAATAAATAAATATACTAATACATATATATACACATATACATATATATATATATATATATATATATATAATAAACTTGTAAATTGTTATTTTTAGGAATGAAGAGCTGCTCCTTAAATATGAACAACAATAACCAAAAAAGCTATATATACGCAGTATGTGTTGACACTACCATATGGTCAGGAGTAAATAATTTATCGCTTGTTGCTTTGGATGGAGCACATGGAAAAGTAGACAGATCAAAAAAATATAGTGACGGAGAATTAGTAGGTACCTGTCCTTTAGATGGTACTGTATTAACAGGATTTAAAGTTGAATTTCACACTTCAAGTCCATATGTACAAACACCATTTGAAAAATGTGCCAAAAGTTTAAAAGCATGTTCTGTTCATGGTTCTGGACATGCCATAGGTATACAAAATTTCAAATCCTTATTTATTTATATGCTTTGCAAAAATAACAAATGAACAAAAATTTTATATTATGAATATGTCAGGAAAAAAAAAAAAAAAAAAAAAAAAAAAAAAAAAAAATTAATATTAACAATAATGATGATGATTTATCTCCTTTTCATATGATATTTTAAAAAAATAGATAACAAAATAAATAATCATTATAATTTATGATATACTATACATACATAAATACATACATATCTTTTATAAAAATTTTTATTGTTTTTTTTTTAAGATATACATATAATATATGTATACACAAGGATAATTTTTATTTTTTCATCTTATTCTTATTTTTTTTTACAATATTTTATAAATAAAACTTAATAAACCTTTGAAAAAGTAATAACCATATTATATATATATATATATATATATATATATATATATATATATATACATATGTATCATGAATATAGTTGTGTTTGTTTTATAAAATAACATTTAATTTTTATAATAATAATTTTAAGGGGAACACCTTAGATTTATTTTACACTCGAATAAAATATTTGAAATCTTTTTAATATTAAAATATTAGTTATTTTCAAAATTTATGTAAAAGTACAAAAATATAGAAGGATGCACAGAAATAAATTTTCTTAAAAACGTGTATAATATATATATATATATAAATATATACATATATATATGATATATAATTAGAGTAAAAAAAAAAATGTGTAAAGATATATTTAATTCTTAAACACGTAAATATATATACATTTTATATATATAAGGGAAAAAATAATTATGAGTAATAAATTTTATTAGTACAACAAAACAATTATGAACTGCCATAAAAATAAAATAATATGAAAAATTATGATAATTTGAAAAATATATAACGGTCACATATATATATATATATATTATATGTTTGTGTTAGGAGTATAAAACGATTTAATCATTTTGAACGTAAACACTATGAGTATATATATTTCTAGATTCATTTTTACATGCATCAACTGCTTTGATCTCTTCTAACATCCATGTACCACCCATAGAACCTTTTGGTAATAAGATTTTGTGATGTATTTGTTTATTTTCTGTACCTGTTGGTAATGATGTTCTGTCAATATCACTTCTGTGTTTTCCACCATGTGGATCTCTTAGATATACAAAAATATAATAAATTCCTGATAAATTATCATGAACATTAAAACTGAGAGATACTATGGTTTCTCCATCATGATATTCATTAGCTGGTTTACTTGAAACACTTACATTTGATACAACAGGTTTTTGTTTATCTCTTACACCTATAGGATATAAACGAGCCGAATATTTATCAGAAGAGATATTTACAGTTTCTAGATTTCCTGCTATATCTTCAATAGAAATTTGTCTTAAGAAATATGTGCTTCCTATACAATATTTTGGAATTGTAACTGGATTTAAGACTTGAAAACATTTTAAATTTCTTGTATCCATATTTGTATATGATTTACATGAATCCATATTTACTTCTCTGAATCCTCTTGTATTTATATCTCTTACAAAATAATCTGCTTTTAACATTGATGTATTAAATTCAGGTGGATACATTTTATATGTACGTCCGTCATATGAGTAGCTTTTATTTTCATAAGCAGCAAAACTGGCATAAGGTCCACCATGTTCTTTTATTAATTCATTTTCTAAAACCATTACATGTAATCTTAATAAAGCATCATTTGTTTCTGTAGCATCATGAGTATAGATAGATATGGAATCTAAAAGTGGAGTTGGTTTTTCTACATCTTCATTTTGATTATTAATATATAAATAAAAATGGAAGGATCCTAAACCAACATATCTTTCTATATTATTTTCTCCTGTAAATGTCATAGATTCTGCTGTCCATCTTCCTCTATTTTCATGTTTATTCATAGTAAATTCTCCATATAATTTATGACTACATGGTGATCTATCTTCTGTATGAAAATATAAATCTCTAAAAGTTTGGTGTTCTGAAAAGATTCTTGCATAACCATGTTTGGCGCAACCATTAGAACCTTCATTAGATAATAAAGAAATATATATTTTAACTAACTTATCTTCAGTTGGGCTTCCTATAACCTTTGCACGTACTCTTGTAACTTTTCCAGGGAAATAAAATACTTCATTGCCTAAATTAATAACATCAAATTTATGAGTACCAGTTGTAATATAAAATCCACCACCAAATAAATTATCTTGAATCCATTTGAATTTATCGAATGATCTAGAATTTAATAATTTTGAGTTTAAAACATATGTAGCCATAGATTCTGCAAAATCTTCTGCAGGATTTTTATCATGAGCATATGCTGATACAAATTCTACTTCTAATTTTGTAGCCCATTCACTAGGTGATAAAGGTTCTTTATACCATTGTCCGATCTTAACCCATTCTTCTTTTAATTCTTTTGAAACGGTGTTAACCCATATAAAATGTGCGACTTCATGAATAACTAGATGTGATATATCTACATAATTTATAAATGCTGATTCCATAAATTCAATAAATGAATTATTTTGTGATCCAGCAGGATAAGCTACAGCTGGTGCAGTTGGATATACTGGATGTTTAGTACCATTTTTTCTTCTTAATAAATATGATAAACCTTGTACTTTTTGAAGTCCTTTTGGATATTCATCCCATGAAGTAGCCATTTCGACAAGTTCTTCCAAATTATAATTCCATGATTGATAATTATTAGATGGATAACCAGACAAATTTGTTATTAATTCATAATCGTATTGTGGATCTAATAAAGTAACACCATGTTTCTGTTGAAAATAAGTAATAAATAAAGAATAATTTAATGATAAAAGAGCTCTTATTAAAACTTTTTCAACTCTTCTAGAATAATATCTTCCATTACGACTTCTGTTATGAACAAGTTTTTTAGAATATTCAAATGCATGTTTAGAAACATGTATTATGGCAGAATAATCACAATTAGCTTCTTCACATACTTCCATTTTCATATCAAAAGATCCTAAATCTTCATTAACTAAAATCCATTTTTGATTCTTTCTTTGTTTTGATCTAGCATTCTTATCATGAGCAGATATTTTTACACAATCTGGAAATTCAGAAAGAACAGTTAATAATCGTTCGGCATACTCAGAACTCCATATGCCGTGTAATACAATCCCATAAAATGTATTTAAAGAAGTAGCTGCAGCTGAAGAATCTATTTTAAATTCTTCTGATAACTTATTGCCATGAATTAAATCTGCTTCATCATTAAATACTGTATTTATATTTTCTAAAGCTAATGGTGATGATGTTTGTAATACCCAATTATAAATAAATAAGTTATTATCAGTTTCATATGGTATAATTTTTATGACACCACTATATTCAGAATTAATAAATTTACATTTTTCACAGGGCACATTTATTTTTATAGCACTAGGGGTCATATAAGTACTTCCATAAGTACGTAAATAATATTTACCATCACTAACAGTAAACCTAAATTGTGAATTTGTGTGATCTAAATGTACTATTTGTAAATAATCAAAATAATTAGAATATTGAGAACCTAAAGCAACAGATATCGGATATCCTATTTTTATACCATCAACTATTCCTGTAATTTCATAAGAACCTGAATTATTAGATGTATGTTTCTCTCTATCATGCATCATATTATTACTAGATACAAATGTTTCCATAAAATTTATTTGTCTATAAATATCTTTTCTTTCTATCACATTTTCAACTTCAGGTAACACACTATGTGTATTTATATCTTTATTGTTATCTAATACATTTGTGTATTTTATATTATTTGATGAGTTCCCAGATTTTATGTTATATCCTATAGTTCTATTAAAAACCAACACCACCAGAAAAGACAGCAAAGCAACAAATACTTCCATATAAAATGAATATTTTAAAATAATAAAAATGTGTTGCAACAATTTATAAGAATATATATATATATATGTAAATTTATATGCTTTTAAAAGAAAGAAAAAAAAAAAAATTACATAAATATATATTATATTATAAGTAAAAAAAGAAAAAATTACAGGTGGTTTTTATCTCTACATATATATATTTAATATATTTATGATCTTTATGTCTGCATGCTTTTCCTTTATAAAATAAAAAGAATATACATTTTTATATAAAATTAATATATATATATATATAAAAAATTACAAATATGTTCCTTCAACATACAAGATGTAAAAAGAAAAAAAAAAGAAAAAGAAAATAATGTAGAACAATCTTCGACTTATACTTACATTTATATCTAAATAGATATATGAAAAAAATATATATATATATTTTTATTTTTTTTAAGTTAGAGAAATAAAAAATAAGAAACAAAATTTTTTTACTAAAATTAAATAAAGTACAAATAAATATATAAATGTATGTAATTGGCTTATAAATATATATGATAATACATAAACACATTCATTTACTTTATATTTATATGATCTTTTATTTCATATTTATTTACATTTATCATATTATATATATTTTATTTTTTTTTTTTTATTTGTTAAAGGAATTTATTTTTTATTATAGGAATATTACATGAAAAATGCTTTTATAAAAATGATTAAAAAAAAAAAAAAAAAATGTCTTGGCTACCTATAATATGAATCCATATTTCTTCCCCTCTTAAAATTTTTCCATTCAAACATCAGGGGGAAAAAAAAAAAAAAAAATAGGAAACATGCATGTAATGATAAATATAACAATTGGATGATGGGTGATTATTAAGAATCAAGCTCAATAAAAAAAAAAAAAATTAATTAAAATAAAAGTATAATATTTATTAAAATATGAATCCATTTAATTATAAATTTATAACCCTATTATATTTACAACATATTCAAATGTTGCATCTTTTTGATCTTTATAGAGATACATGGAGAGTTGCTTATAAATTATTTTCATATATTTTTTATATCTTGATCATATTATAAAATACACACAATTAAAAAAAAGGAACATTTAAAAAAATATATACACATATATATATATATATATATGTATGTATATATAAGTGTATATCTTATATAATTGAAACTATTTCCTTTGACATTTTTCTTTTTTAAGGGCGTGCTTAAAAATAAAATTAATATTCTTTAATATTTATGACAATTATAAAAATTTGATTCACTTATTTATTTTTATTATTAACATTTGGACAACAACAACAAGGAAAAAGAAGGAAAATAAAAATGATCATTTTATATATTATCCTCACATGCGTATATTTTTTTTTTTTATTATATCAACGTGGATATTGAACATGTGAAATGTTACACATATATGGATAATCTCATAAGTATTTGGAAAAAAAAAAAAAAATTAAATTAAGTTCTATATTGAAATATTTTTATATATATCTTAAAAGATATATATCCCTTTATAAATTATATGAAAAGGTTCTTAATATATTTTTTTTTAAAAAGGACCACAAAAAAAAAAAAAAAAAAAAATTATCTGCACATATATATATATATATATATATATATATATATATTATATGGAAAAATTATAAGGTTATAAATTACCTTTTCTTCTACTTATAAAAGTGTAAATTAAATAAGTATACGTTCTATTCCTTCACATATATAATTAAATATGTAAATATATATGCATATATATTTTTTTTCACATATATACTGTCTAAGTTAATAAAATACAATTTCTTTCGGTGTGCTTGTATGGCTCAAATATATATATTATATATATATATATATATATATTAGGAGAATACATACTAAATTATCTCCTCTCAAATAAAAATATATTACATAAGGATAATAATTATATATTTACATATATTCAATATATTATAATTTTATAAGTTATAATAAAAAAGAAAAGGAAAATATTAATACGTGCAATAAATATATATAATATAATATATTCATATTATATTGTCGAGAAAAAAAAAAAAAAAATTAATACATATATATATTATATATATATATAAATATATATATATTTTTAACATATGAATATAAGAAAAAAAAAAAAAAAAAGAAAAGCCAAAGAGAAAAAGTACAATTGGCCATTTCCCAAAATAAATAGATAAATATATATATACTTAAATAATATATATATATATAATATATATGTGCATCATTTTAATGTATTTTTGAAATGTAATAAGAAGATCATTATAAATATATACATATATATTATATATTTAGTATATATATATATATATATATATATATTTATATGTATATAATTGTACATATTTATATTAGTATTTTCATTTGTTAATACTATTATAATATAAAAATATATACATATTCATATAATATCTTATATTAATATATATATATATATATATATATATATATATATATGTATATATATTTATATATATGTATACATATTAATATATTCACATTATAATATATCAATTTAGTTTTTGTTTATACTTATCTAATAAATGGGAATTAAGGGATTAACGAAATTCATCGCAGATGCGGCTCCGAATGCAATAAAAGAAATAAAGATAGAGAGTTTGATGGGTAGGATTATTGCCATCGATGCCTCTATGTCCTTATATCAATTTATTATAGCTATTAGAGATTCTGAACAATATGGTAATTTAACAAATGAGTCAGGAGAAACTACTTCACATATTTCTGGGTTAATGTCTAGGAGTATACGTTTAATGGAAAATGGACTGAAGCCGATTTATGTTTTTGATGGTGCTCCCCCTGAATTAAAAGGTTCTGAATTAGAAAAGAGAGGAGAGAAAAGACAGAAAGCTGAAGAGTTACTAAAAAAAGCAAAAGAAGAAGGTAATTTAGAAGAGATAAAAAAGCAGAGTGGTAGAACAGTACGTGTTACAAGAAAACAGAATGAAGAAGCAAAGAAATTATTAACATTGATGGGAATTCCTGTTATTGAAGCTCCATGTGAAGCTGAATCTCAATGTGCTTTTTTAACGAAATATAATTTAGCTCATGCAACAGCTACAGAAGATGCTGATGCTTTAGTTTTTGGCACCAAAATATTAATAAGAAATTTAAATGCAAATGCTACATCCAATCAAAATAAAAATAAAAATAATAGTAAGAGAGGTTATATATTAACAGAAATAAATTTAGAACAAGTTTTAAAAGGTTTAAATTTAACTATGGATGAATTCATTGATTTCTGTATTTTATGTGGTTGTGATTATTGTGATACCATAAAAGGTATAGGATCAAAAACTGCTTATAATCTTATAAAAGAATATAATTGTATTGAAAAAATAATAGAAAATATTGATCAAAATAAATATCAAGTACCATCCAATTTTAGATTTCAAGAAGCTAGAAAATCATTTATAAATCCAAACGTCTTACCAAAAGAAGATATTAAAATTGATTGGAACGAACCACAAATTGAAGAATTGAAACATTTCTTAATTAAAGATTATAATTTTAATGAAATCAGAGTAACCAATTATATTAATAGATTATTAAAAGCTAGAAAAGTCACAACACAAAGGAGATTAGATAATTTCTTTACTGCATGTACGAAGAAAAGTACTAAACTAATAGTTGAAGAGACAAAGAAGGAACAAACACTCCCTACACGTAAGGGGAAAAAAAGACCTATCGCAGCTGATAAAAATAAACAAAAGGGTGTTAAGAGAAAAATCGAACAAGGTAATGCAAATGGGGATCATAAAATGAAGGAGGAAAATAAAAGTGTGGATAATCAAAAAGATATGGATGATCAAAAAGATGTGGATGATGAAAAAAATGTGGATAACCAAAAAGATATGAATGACCAAAAAAACATGGATGACCAAAAAAACATGGATGACCAAAAAAACATGGGTGATGAAAAAAAAAGTTTGGATAATTTCTCTTCAAACCTTTTTGACAGTGATAAGGAGTCCGAATCAGGTAATTTTATAAAAAAGGAAAAAGAAAATATAGATAATGAAAAAATAAATGATAAATTACCATCCTTATTTGGTGACTATTCACAAATACGTCACAGCGAAAATAAGGACACTAAAATTGACATTAATAGTAGTAATAATAATAATAATATTAGTAATAACCATTTTAATAATGTATTTAGTAATAGCACATTAAATAGTAGCACTAAATTAAAAAACGACGACACCCTTAAGAGTAATTCACCTCTAAAGGACGATACGTCAAATAGTTATAATAATATTAAAAATAATAACCATACAATTAATATTAACAGTCAAATTAATAATCATAAACAATCTATATCTAATAATAATTTAAATAATATTAATAATTCTACTGAAATAAAAAAAAAAAATACTGTATTTTTATTACCTTTTTGTCCAAAGGATGTTACTAATGTAAAGAAAAAGAAATATATTCAAAGATGCTGAAAAGGAATTGCATATATAGAGAGAACCAAAAGAATATTACACATAACAAAAGCATTATATATATATTATATATTTATATATATAATATCGTTTTGTTTTATTTTTTTATATATTATTTTTTTAATTTTTTTTTTTAAACCGCTTTTATTTTTTTAATTTTTTTATCCATTAGCCAATTTATTACACGAATTTTTTTTTTTTTTTTTTTTTAAATATTATAAATTATAATTTCTATTTTTTTAATAAACGTGTCAGTAAATAAATATCGGATGTATAAAATTTCATAACGATGAAAAAAAAAAAATTAAACTTTATATTTTTTTCTCATTTTTTAAATATATACATATATACACAAATTATAAAATTATAAATATGTGTATGATTTATTTTATATGCTTAGGTTCCCCCTCTAAAAAAAAATAAAAAAAATTGTTATATATTCACCTTGAATAAAATTTAGATGTTTATAAAATGTTTTAATAATATGGATGATATATAATTGTTTTTATGAATCTACAAAAAAAAAGAAAAGAAAAAAAGAAATACATATAAATGAATAAATATAAATATAAATATATATATATATATATATATATATATTAAGATATATTCTTATTTTTAATGGTCACACGGTTTGAATATAAAACATGTGAAAATATATATAATTTATATATTTATATGTATATATAATTTTGATTATTTTATGCTTCCCTTTTGGTATAAGCCTTATAATTTCAAATGAGTATTTTCTTTAATAGAAAAGAACCCTCTTTATTTTTATATTTTTTTTTTAAAAATGTGAGAAATATATATTCTTTTAAACATAAATATCATATAATATTATATAATAACCTTATAAAATGGAGAAATCAGAAAAAGGAACTATTTGATCATGTGTGTCAAAGAAAGTGTTTTACAAGTTTAGAGTGTGAAGAAATAAATAATGAAAATGAAAGAGATGAAGAAGACAAAAAATTTAGTGATGACAATAATATTAGTGATAATGACAAATATAATGAAGATGAAGAAGATGATAAATATATAAAATCCTTTTATGAAATATATGACAATAATAAAGATACTTATGATTGCCCTAAAGAACTAATGAGGTTTATTATAAAAGAACATATGAATGTAAAGATAAAAATAAAATGTTCTAGTCCTCGGAATATGAAAAAATCAGATGTTAAAAATATTATAAATAATATGTTTGAAAAAAGTAATATAAATCAACCGAATAATATAAATATAGAAAATAATATACACAATGATAAAAATGAAATTCATAATAATCCAGATGAAAAAAATTATGATATATATTATTTATCATCAAGTTTTAAAAATTATAATTACCCTGAAAGAAATGTGTTATGGCCAAATCCGTTAGTATATAATCATCGTTTGCAACCTTTTATTTTGAAAAAAGAAAAAGAAGAAAATGTAAATGATACGAATAATAAAAAGGATACAAATAATTTAAATGACAATTTTGAAAGAGACAAAGAAAATGTAGAGAGAAATAAAAAGAGACTAGAAAATTTATGGTCTTATAGTTCAAGTTATGGAGTTGATTGGAATACACTAGATGAATTATATTTAGATTTTAAAACCAAAAAAAATGAACATCAAAATGAATGGGAAAAAAATAAAAGTAAAATTATGCTGTATGCTTCTAAAGTATGTAAAAGGAAATTAATAAATAGTCGAAAAAAATTACTAAAAGAATTAAATATTGATTATTCAAATAATATATATGCTAACTATGATGATAGTGCTATCAAAAATGAAGAAATAAATTTAGATGAAGATAATACTGAGTATAATTTGTTATTACCTCGATCCATTTTTAGAAAATGGACACGCACGTAAGTTATTAAACCATAAAGTGAATATATATATATATATGTGTATTTATATATATTATATATATATATATTTTTTTATTTTTAAGGCTATATTATTATTGGAAAGATAAATATATGCATTACTATCATAATACTCTTTGTGATTACTTGAAAGGTGAAATTGTAGACCTACAACTTTTACGAGAACAAAATGAAAGAAATTTAAATATATCAAATAAAAAAATGATGAACAAGCATACTTATAATTTAAAACCAGTAACTGGATCTAACTTATATATTACAAGATATATAAAAAGGAAAAACAACGTAATTATAAATAAAAAGAAAAATATATGTTTATGGATATTCTTATTTCTTCTCATTGTGAAGAATTCAAGTACAAATATTTATATATGTATATATTTTTTTATTTTTTTATAGAATGAAGAAAATGATGATACATTTGACCTAACGGGAGTCGGCGAAAATATATACAATACGGTTAAAAGAGAATAATGATAAAAAATAATTATGGTGATATATTTTTTTTGAGTATTAAATAAAAAGGATTACGCACATAATATAATATATATATATATATATTATGCTTCTATTATATAAATATAACAGTATCAAGTACTGTACTAGTTTTATTTATTTATTTATTTATTGACTTATTTATTTTTTTTTGTCACATATATAATATATATATATATATATTTATTTATTTTATTTTTCTTAAAATCCTATTAATCCTTAAATTTTAAAATGCATATCAATAAAAATGAAAAAAAAAAAAAAAAAAAAAAAAAAGAGATTACTTTTATTATTTAATAAATTAAAGATTATATAGAAATTATTTCGGGATTTCAAATATATATCTCATCTATTTTTTTTTAAAGTAAAAAATGATGTGTCATTATATATGTATACCATATATATAATTAATATATATATGTAATATTATTTATATATATATTATGTATGTAATTTTTTAAAATGTAGCGGAAATTTTTTTTGACAAAATAATAATTGTATTATTTATCGAACCGTTATTCTTTTAAAAAAATATAGAGATAAAAAAAAATATATATGTATATTATTTAATTTTTTTTTTTTTTTTTTAATGTGGAAATTAAAGAAATTTTTTTGAAGTTTGTAAATATTATATCGTATAATATATATACAATCATTTTGTTATTTATTGATATTCTTGTTTTTTTTTTTAAATTACAATTATAATAAAAATTATATTATATATATATATTTTTTTTTTCTCAATGTATTTGGCTTCCCCTAATTGGATGGATAGCCAGAAGAATTGATGAGGATATTATATTTTATAACATAAAATAAAATAAATAAAATATATATATATATATAATATATATCAATGGATAATCACAAATATATAGGTTATAATTTTATATATTATAGGAGATAATAAATATATATTTATATAATGATTTTACTGCATTTTATTTTTTCCTATTGATTTTATTGTAAAAGTTGATATTGTGAAAAAAAAAAAAAAAAAAAAAAAAATAATAAATAAATAAATATATATATATATATATATATATATATTATAACTGTACGAATAATTTAATGATTATATAATTATTTTGTACATTAATAATCATATGTATTTACAACAATAATATATATATATATATGTATAGGTTAAAAATATAATTATGTATAATACAATATTTTTGCCTTACCATATTTTATTTTTTATGTAGACAAGTCAAAATCAGGGGATTGGATTTGCACAGATGAAAAGTAAAATTTGTATATATATATATATATATATATGTATATCTTTACATTTTAATTATATATAAGGAAAAATAAAAAATATATATATAAATAAATGTACATATGAATATATATACGTATATATGTAAATATATATTAATTTTATATTATTATACCTATTAAAATATTTAATCGTAATTAATTTGGAAGATGTCGAAATGTTAATTTTTCCAAGAGGACACACTGTAATCGATGTAACAGAGTGAGACCCAAGAGTATAGGTGATTAAACATTATATAATATATATATATATATATATTTATATTTATATACATATATATATATTTTTATATACATATGGTCATTTCATTTTTAGGAAAAAGTACCAAAAATATTTTTTTCAAATCAAATGACTGGAAATGTGACGACTGTGGTAATATTAACTGGGCCAAGAGAGAAAAATGTAATATATGTAGTAAAAGTAGATATACAAAAATATTAAATGAACATAAAAATAATAAAGAAATAAGAACGGGGAAAGGTGGAGGGCATTATGATATTCAGCACAATAATGAGAAGCGAGTTCATGATTCAGAAGATGAGGAATATGACGAATTTGGACGAAAAAAAAAAAAAAAAATCAAAACAGGTAATAATATAGATATATATATATATATATATGATAAATACATGTCATGTATTTTGTTTTTATATGTTATTATCATCTTTTAGAGGACCATGAAAAAAAGGAAAAACGTTATTCAGAAGATAGTCATATAAATAATCATAAAGATATATCATATAAACATAATAACAATTATAAAAATAAAAATTCAGATAGATCCAGGTCCAGAAGTTCTTCTTCTGGTACTAGAAGGAAGGAACATATTTCCGATCGTGGGATTGAAATAAAAAAGTATGATAAGTCAAGTAAATATAATGACAAATATGATAGATCTAATAAATATAATGACAAATATGATAAGTCAAGTAAATATAATGACAAATATGATAGATCAAATAAATACGATGACAGATATGATAGGTCAAATAAATACGATGACAAATATGATAGGTCAAATAAATACGATGACAGATATGATAAGTCAAATAAATATCATGATAAACCTAATAAAAATGGAAAGGATTAAGAAAAACTAATTTTTAAATGGGATATATAAAATACACATATCAATATATATATATATATATTAATAAAGTAACAAAAATATAATGAATTAACGTATTACTTGTCAATTAATATAGACAGACACATATATATTATTATTATTAATTTTGTTTGTTGTATATTTTTTTATTATAATGTATATTATATGATAAAATAAAAAAAAAAAAAAAAAGAAAATTTACTAAGACATTATATTTTTAAAAGGTATATATATATATATATATATTTATTTATTTATTTTATATTTTTTTTTTTTTTTTTTTTTTTATGGTTATCCTCCCCCTCCAGAGACATACCCCTAAGTTATCATTCAGTCTTGCATAATTTTTTTGAATTCATTTGAAGTTATATTTAAAATTTTGTTATTTTGTAAAAGGTTGATTTGTTTTTTTAGTATGACTATTAGATCTAATTGTTTTTTGAAAACATAAATTAATTCTTTATTTTCTTTATTTAATTTGTTTACATATTCTTTTTGTAGATTTTTATCAGATGAGAGATTTTTATCCATAGTAGAACTATTTTGCAATAACATTTCTCCTTTATTTTTTAAAACAATTTTATAATTTTCAATTTCGTTGATATATTCATTAATTTGTTCCTCCTTTTTTTTTAATAAAGAATTATTTTCTTCAATATTTTTTTTTAATTTTAAATTTTCCTCTTGCATATTTTGAATTTTTAATTCCTTTTCATTATCTCTATCTAATAACATTTTGTTTTCATTTTCTAAAATATTATATTTATCATTGAGTAAATTATACATTTCATTTGATTCTTTTATTTTCCTTTCTAATATTTCCATTTCTTTAGATAAATATAATTTCTCGTTTAATAATTCTTTGTTTATTTCTTTTATTTTATTATTATCATTTAATAATTCTGTATTTATTTGTTTCATTTCGTTATTCTCATTAATTTGATTATCCAGAGAATATTGTATATATTTTCTATCTTCTTTTATTGATTTTATTTCTTCATTTAAGCCTTTTACAGAATTATTATTCATATGATAATCTTTTATTTTTTTCTTATCATCTTTTAAATTGTTTACATTATCATGATTCTTATTTTCTATATCGTTTAATATGTCTGTATGATTTTGTCCCTCCAATAAATAATTTTTTTTGTTTTCCAAATGAGAAAGGTCCATATTGGTTTTATTCCTCTTATTATCACAAAACAAATTTTCATCAGAATTATATATTTCACTATAATTATATTTCTCAGCATATACATTTTTATCATCAGGTATATTTTTTTTATTTTTCCCACTAACATTTATTTTTCGAACTATTATTTTTTTTTTCTTCTTTTGAATTAATTCTTTATTATCTCCTTCAGTGGGTGTATCCATAACAAGTTCATTTTTTTTCTGTATAATTGAATTTAATATTTCATCATCTGAATCTTGTGTCTTCCCATTTTTATTAATTACATCACAAGATATATCATTGGTTGATTCATTATTATTTAAATTATCGTTTAATATTTTATTTGTTTCATCTTTTTTATTTTTTACTCTTGTTCGTATTACCCTTTTTATAACTTTTCGTACTACAGGCATATTACTATTATTTATATTATCATTATTATTATTATTTATATTATCTATTTTATTATTCTCTATTTTATTAATATTATTACAATCATTATAATTCTGCTCAGATAGTTCTTCATTATTCATATTATTTTTTTGTGTAAATCTTCTTACGATTATACTTCTTTTTCCTTCTTCATTTATATTTACTGATGTTTCTATATTTTCCCTTTTATCATTTGTCTCCTCAGGTTTCTTCAGAATTTTTTTTTTTCTCATTATCTTATCTCCTTCATTAAATACAGATTCATTCATTGTAACTCTTTCTAATTTATTATCTTCACTTTTTTTTTTAATTGTACTTATACTGTTAAGCTTCTTCACACTATTTGTCTCATTTTTCTTTTCTACATTTTTACTTTCGTATTTTATAAAAGTATTACTCTTCAATTTATTATTCGACATATTCATGAAATGGGTAAATTTTTTTTAATAAATTCCTTTACAAAGGGGATATTATAATAAAAAATATGAGCATACACATAATATATATTTAATTATATAAATATATTATATATCTGTGTATTTATTTATAAATAAATAAAAATATATATATATATATATATATATATATAATTATACTTTTAAATTTCCAAGGAATACAAAAAAAAAAATATTTTAAATATAAACAAATATATAAACTACGGTATAATTATATAATGAAACTAGTTTAAAATTAAAAATGTAAAAAAGATAAACAAATTGAAATAAATACAAACATAAAAAATTAAAACAAAATAGGTTTCATAACAAATGGACAAAATTTTAAAATGACATAAAAAAAAAAAGAAAATAATAAATAAATATATAATTATAATATATTAACAAAAAAAATAAATAATAAAATAAAATAAATCAATAATAAATATACTATAGACACATAAACACATTCTTATAATACACGAATAATATTTTTATTTTGTAGAAATATTTAGAAGTAACATTTTCCACATTAATATACAAAAAAAAAGTGTCTACATGAAATATATATATATATATATATAATTATACATAATATCTAAATATTTCATTCGTCGTCCTCACTATTATCAGACGAATAAGAATAATACATTTTTAATATATTTCTTTTTTTTCTCAAAAGGACTAATTTTTTATTTTTCAACATATTTTCTTCATGTGTTATACTATTATGAAAATTACTCACATCTTCCTCTAACATATTATAATCTACTTCTTTATTCATACCATATATTATCTTATATCTTTCAATTATATTCTCTAACATTTTGTTCTCTTCTATTTTTAATTCTTTTAGTATAATATGTAATTCATTTATATAATTACTATTAGGTATTTCATCATTCATAATATCATCATCTTCCTCCTTATTTATTATATCATCATTTTTTTTTATTTCATAGCTTGAACTAGTTAATCCATTGTTATCACTTTGATTCATATTTTTCTCGTTATTTTCCATATACCCCTTTAAATCCTTATTATTATCATTTTGGCTAGTTTCATCTTTATTTTTATCATTTTGGCTAGTTTCATCTTTATTTTTACCATTTTCGCTAGTTTCATCTTTTTTTTTATCATTTTGACTAGTTTGATCTTTAATTTTGTCATTTTGACTAGTTTGCTCTTTATTTTTATCATTTTCGCTAGATTCCTCTTCGCTATTATCAATTTGGCTAGTTTCTTCTGCATAATTATCCATTTGTTTAGTTTCTTCATCACTATTATCCGTTTGGTTATTTCCCTCTTCATTATAAGATTTTTCCTCATCTTTGATCTCTTTGATGATTTCGTTCATGTTCAAATTTAAAATGTCATCATTATAATTATCTGATTCATCTGAAAAAAGAAAAATATCGTCTATCAGTTCTTCTTCTTTTTCCTTATTTGTATCATGTACATTATTTTGAACAGTTTCATTATTTATATTTTCTTGATTTATTTGGTGTTTTCCATTCTTTTCATCTTGTTCATTCTTTTGTTCTTGTCCCGTTTGATTATATTTTAAGTTTTGTGATAATTTTACAGAATTTATTTCACTTTTTAATAATTTATTTTCCAAAGCATATAACTTTTTCTTGAGCTTTTCTTTTTTATCTTTTAACAAAATATGTTTTGTCTTTAATTCATTCATATCCTGTTTGAAATTTTCTAACATTTTTAAATTATTATTTTCTGTTAATAGCAATTCATCAAATTCGTTAATTGTATTTTTGACTTCGTTTAGCATTTTACTTTTAAGTAATATTTTTTTTTTATTTTTTAGGTTTTCTTTTTTTATATTTATATTATCTACTTCGCAATTGAGTTGGTTTATATCTATCACAAGTTTTTTTTTTTTATCTTTAATGTCATTAATATTTTTTTCCATATCAAATAATTCTTTTTTCAAAAAAAATATTTTCTTTAAATATTTCGCATTTTGTACATTATAACTGTTATTTATATTATTATTATTATTATTATTGTTGTTGTTGTTGTTGATATGTAATTTATCATTTTCTGTTATGTTAATAATATCTTTGTTATTATTATTGCTTATGTCTTGATTATTCTCATTATTATGATATACTTGTTGCACATCATCTATCCTAGGGTAGTGCATAAGATCTGCTTTATTATTACATACAAATATCAAATTATTTTTCATCTTGTTTAAAAAAACTTGAGTTGAAATTTTATTTTCATTACAATTTTGATAAATTGTTTTCAAATTGTTTAATTGTTTATCTATGTTTTCCTTAATGTATATGATTTCTTGTTTTTCTTTATTTAATATATCAAATGAGTTTTGTAATAATTGAAAGGATGTATTTATATCGGATTGTTTATCTATAAGTTGATTTAATTGTTTGGTTTGTTCTATTTGTAATTTATTTTTTTCATTTTGTGCTTGTTTTTTTTCATTTTTTTTTTGTTCAATTTGTTGTTCTAATTCTTTAATATGTTTATCAATAGAAATAATTTCTTCATCAATTTGTTGTATTTGTGTTTCATATTTCATATTTGTATCTTTTATATTATCATTAATATTTCTCATTTGTTCTTGTAATTCTTCCTTTTGTTTTATGAATTTTTCTTCTTCTTGTACAATATTTTTCTCTCTATTAAAAACTTCATCTTGATCATTTTGTATATGTTTTTTTTTATCTTGAAAAAAGTCCATTTTGTATTTTTTTTCATATTTTCTATTTTCATATATGTTACGCATAATTATTTTCAAAAGACAAATTACATAATGTGTTAACATATTATTATTTTGATGAATAATTTTTTTTTTTTCAAACAAGTGATTTATATGTTCTTCGAGTTGTTCTAGTAAAAGATTATATTTAAATATTTTATTTTGTATTATATCAGCAATATCTAATTTTTCATCAATTATACATATTTTTTCTTCATCTTTATATCTTTTCCTATCCTTCCTGATGCTATTTACATAACATATTAATTTATATATCATTTCATCACAATTATATTCTGTTTTAAAATTAGATAGCCTTATATAAATATAGGAATGATATATAAAAAAGGAAAGAATTATTAATATTTTTTTACTTAATTTATTTTCGTATAATTCTTCTAACATGTCATTTTTTAATTTTAGACTGTCTCCATTATGAAAAAGTATTTTTTGAAAATTTTTTAAAAAATAGTGTAATTTATCTAATTCATCATCAACAGGTGTATTACAATAATAATCAATATTAAGATAATTTTTTATATTATATTCATTTATTAAAGGACTTTTTTCTATTTTCGACCTGACTTGTTCAGGTTGCATGGATGATAAAAGTTCATGGCTAGTTAACAAATTGTTATTATGTTGATTGTATAAAATATTTGTATCATGTAAAATAGAATTATTACTATTATTATTATTGTCATTATTAATGGAACTTATTGGTTTTATTAATTCATTAAATTCATCATAATTACTAATATTTGTATCAGTTACATATTTATGATCATTATGAACAGAATTATTTTTATAAAATATGGAGTTTTCATTTTCAATCGAACTTTCCTTATTAACATTATTATTACATATATATATATTTGAATTATTTACACATGATAATGTAATATTATTATTATTTTTTATATTATTATTCATATGATTTAAATAGTTTTCATTTTTTTTCTCATTATTATTTATATTGATTACGTCTAATTCGTTTAATTCATATCTTTTATTATTATCATTATCTGTAACATTTGTTTTATTTATTATTTTGCTTTTCCTTTCCGATGATTTTATGGACATACCTTTAAACATTGACATTTTTTTTTTTTATTATTTCTTTAAATAAGTTATTATGATCAAAATAGTTGTCCCCACAAAAACCAAAAATAAAATAAAAATAAAATGAATAAATAAATAAATGAATAAAATAAATAATGTAATATATAAAAATAATAAGAAGAGAAAAAATTTAAATCATAAAACAAATGGTAAAATTTAATTATATATTTTAATTTGAACAATAAAATATAAATATTACATATATATTATTTATTTATATATGTTTTTTTTTTTTTTTTTTTTTTTTTTTTTATTATTTATGATTATAATTTTAAATAAAACCTACAATTTAATATTTCATATTTTAAACTTTGAAAAATTATAATATTTTCTACAATTTGGTGAATATTTTAATAATAATATAACATTTTTTTCATATATTAAATATATATATATATATATATATAAATGGTGATGAATATAAAATTATTCAAAAAATATGTATTTTTATTATGTATGTCATACATATAATATATTGTATTATTTTATTTTAATATGCGCAATATTTAAATATATTCTTCATATATTTCATAAAAAAATATATAAATATATTTATATATATATATTAATAATATTATTATAAATATAAAAAAAAATACTTTTAAAATTATTTTTTTAAATTTAAATAACAAAAAAATACATGAATATACATATATATTATTATTATTATTATTTATATATAATAATAAATTATTAAGCTGACGTATTATTTTTTTTAATTTAAATAACAAAAAAATACATGAATATACATATATATTATTATTATTATTATTATTATTTATATATATATAATAAATTATTAATCTGACGTATTATTTTTTATATCTTCCTTTTTTAACCATATTTTCTATATTTTATGAAAAATAAAAAAGACCCCAATTAATCATATTACCATATTATTATATATTATATAAATATATTTATATTAAATATTTTATTTTTCTTAATTGTGGTTATACATAATGTGAATATTTCTTAATTATATTACTTATAAAATAATATTTTTGCAATGTTGGCATTAGAAAAAAGAAAAATAAGGAATATTTATTTTATTATAATATAAATATATATATATAATATTTTCTATAGTGTCCATATATATGTTTTAGTTAAATAAAATTATAGAATATTTTCTCTTTTTTCTTTTTTTTTATATCCTTTTGTTTCAGTTTATTGATAAAAATGTTACTCAGAATATAAAATAAATAATATATGAATATCTATAATTGTAATATTTTATATATATATATATACAAAAAAATAAAATGATATAATATATACCATAACCGTTAGAATCTTCATAACTTGCATTATATAAATTTATATACTTTTACGATTATCTTAATGAAATCATTTGAACATCTGCATTACAAGTTTTTTTAAAATACATATATTACATATATAATAGTATTGTTATTATTTTGTATTGTATATTTATAAGAAAAAAAAAAAAAAAAAATAATAATAAAAGGAGAAACATATAAATAATGTTTCATAGAAAAATATAGAAAATCATTTTGAATTTTTTTTTTTTTTTTTTTTCCTTTTCATACATTTTCCTTGCACACATTCATAATTAATATTTAAGAATGTATTCGAAAGAATAGGCATGCAAACCTATCTTATTTTTTTCTTATATTTTATTTTTATGTTTTTTATAATTTATATATTAAACCATAAATATTATGGGAAAAAAAAAAAAAAAAGGAAAATATAATATTAAAAAATATTATTTATTTTATATTATATAAATTGATTACAAATGTTATATATAATTATATATATATATATATATATAAAGTGTATATCTTATTATATTTATACACATATTTTTATATTCTTTTTATTATAGAAAAATTGTACTATGTTGATGCCTTAATGCACATCCAAAGAAAAAAAATTCTCATTTTTTTTTTTTTCTTTCGTTTTTAGATTTAAAAAAAAAAAAAAAAAATCTAATAATATATATTTTATATGTACATATATATAGTTATTAATATATAAGGAAATTGTATAAGAACAAAAAAAAAAAAAAAGAAAAAAAAGAGCCATGCATAATTCTTTTTTAAGAAAAAGCCTTATATAATATATACACAATATGTTGTATATGTAATATCTTATATGTGTATATATATATATATATTTGAAGAACAAAAATAAACAGGGAAAAAAAAAAAATAATAAAAACTATATAGTAACCAAATAGATGAATTTATTTTTATATACAATTATTTTATTTATTTTTTATAATTTATAATGTAATTAAAATATTAAGAATTAATTTTATAAAATAATGGTTTAATTTTTTTGTTATCCTTATATAATTAAATATAATATATATATATATATATAAATTATTCTATAATTAGCTATTTGAAATGGCTGTGGATAGTGTTTAGATTTTTTTTTTTTTTATTTTTTGGTTTTTAATGTTTTGCATATTGTGATATATATTTTTAAAACCATACACAATATAGAGTATAATATCTACACCAAGGAAAGGTAAGGAAAAAAGAAAGAAAAAAAAAAATTAATATTTATAAATAATGAAGGAATATGAAAATTTTGACATGATTAAAAAGAAATTCAGTCCTTTACTTTTTATATTCCGAAGAGATGAAGAAAATGAAATAAAAAAATATTCGAAAAAATGTACCTTGGTAAATCTTGTAAAAAAAAATAATCCAGCTCCCCCGAAAGAAACAACAGAGATAACTAGAAGTAGACCAAATGTTTTTTTGACTAATACATTTCATAATAATATAGAAAGACCCTTTAATACATTCAACAGATTTCATCATAATGATATAAAAGAAAGAGGGAAATATTTTACTACCAAGGATATGATAAAAAATAGAGAATTAGCTTATGGTAAAAATCTTGCTTTAAACAATGTTGTTATAAATTCTAAATATTTTCCAACAATTATAAATAATAATATAATAAAATATTCAAAAGAAGATAAAGACCTCTTAAGAAAATTAGATAAAGAATATGTAATTGTAAGTAAAGTATACACATATATTAGGGAAGATAGAAGTTTATATATTTATATCTTTTAGATTTTTTTTTTTTTTTTTTTTATTTTTGGTTAAAATATTAGTCCTTGACGGTTTTGTAATTATATATATATATATAATATATATATATATATATATATATATATATATATATTTTAATTATTTTAAGTTATATTTTGTTTTTTTAATTATATATTGTTTTAATTTATATTAATTAATTTCTTATTTATTTGTAAATTTTTTTTTTTTTTTTTTAATTACTTTTTAAACCGTTTTATATTTTAATATTTTAAAAAATAAGAAGAAAAAAGTGGTATAAAAATAAAAGGATGATTTGAAATACATATCTATATATAATAAATGATTTAAAAAAAAAAAATAATCTTTTCATTGCCCTCTTACATTTTTTTTTTAGCATAATATATACATATATATATATATATATATATATGTATGATTTTAATATATACAATCATATTACCCTTATGTATTTTATTTATTTATTATTTTATTTTTTTTGTAGTAGTATCAAACCATTTACTATATTAATTATTCATATATTTAATATTTCCTTTTTTTTAAAAAAAATATATAATTGTGTTTATTTCATAATGGAAAAAGAAAAAAATTAAGTGTATGAAATATATATATCAACCTGTATATAAATAAGTATAATATATATATATATATATTTTTTTTTTATATATTATATATAATTGTTTGTTTTATGATGAACAGTATAAGCAGCATTGAGGCAAATGAAATTATATACAATAATTTATTAGAAGAAGAAAAAGACTGTTTCCAGGATATTTTAATTAATGATATATGGAATATTTATGATTATCAAGAAAAACAAAAAAAGAATGAGTTATATAAAAACAATGGAAATAATAAAAATTTTGTAAATGGAAGTAAGCAAAATGAATTTTCTTTTTTTGAAAGAAGTAATATATATTCACCTGAAGATAATCATAATTTAGAGAGAAAAAAAAAAGAACAGGTGGATTTAAATGATTTAATATTTTGTGATGTGAATAATAATATATTTGAGAATAATGAGGATGATGAAATATATAATAAGGTTATGGATTTATTGAATGAAAGTGAAACAAGTGATGTGTATGAAAAAATAGAAGAAAATAAAAACTTACCTAGTGGTATCAAACTTGTAGATATAAAAAACTTTATGAATTTTGATCCATTATTTATTAAAGTATATCATGAAGAATATAAAAATGAAAAACAAAATAACATAAAAGAAAAACCTCATATATCTAATAGTGAAAAGATTGAAAGTGCATTTAAAATAAAATATACAGAACATGTAGAGAAAGGTTCTAAATTAAAAAAAAAATATCAAATAGATTCAGACTTAAGTAGAGCTAGTAAAACAGATTCTTATATACAAGATAGTGATGATGGAATTTATAATGCAAAAGAATTGAAAATGAAAAAAAAAAAAAAAAATTATAATTTGTCTGATGATGAAAATGAAGATAATAATAATAATAATAATAATAATCATCATCATAATAGTAATACAAATATTTCATCAAAAAAACAAGACGCCTTTTCAAATGCCTTTGACATTTTAGTGAAGAGAAAAAATGAGAAAAATGAAGAAGCAATTAAAGCATTTAATTATATTAATGACAAAAAAAGAAATCGTGATTCTATTAAACATAATAATCATATTGGTGATAATAAATATGATAAGAAAAAAAATTATAAGAAAAGTAATGATGATACAAACGGGGGAGGATATGATGAAATACCTGAAAAATATTGGTCCTTAATAGAACAAGGTATAGAAGTAAATGTAATACGTTATGCTCTAAGTATGAAAATGGATTCTAATGAACAAGTAAAAGAATCAGATATTATAGGGTTATATGATATTAAAAAAATAATAAAAGATAAAATTGTAAATGTTATATTAAGACCAGATTTATTTACTGGATTAAATAGAGCAGCTAAAGGAATATTATTATTTGGACCCCCAGGAACTGGAAAAACAATGGTAGCAAAGTGGGTAGCATCATCTTGTAATTGTTCATTTTATAATGTAAATACATCATCATTATTTAGTAAATATATTGGAGAAACTGAAAAAATCGTTACAGCATTATTTAAATGTGCAGAGGTAGATAATCCATCCATTTTATTTTTTGATGAAATTGATTCATTATTAGGAACACGAAAAAAAGATGAAGATGATACAACCATTAGAATTAAAAATCAATTATTACAAATGATTGATGGAATAAATACGAAAAAAGATATTATTATTGTAATTATAGGAGCAACTAATAGACCTGATATGATAGATGATGCAGCTTTAAGACGTTTTAATAAAAGGGTATATATACCTTTACCAGATTTTAATGCAAGAAAAGAACAAATAAGATATATTATATCGAAGCATACACATTCAGGATTTCAATTAACTGAAGAAGAATTAGATGCTATCTCAGTTAAATTAGAAAACTGGAATGGTAGTGATATATATCATCTATGTTCTAAATGCTATGAATATGTTTATGATGATGCAGTAGAACAATATAATGGAATACAAAATATACCCAATGCTTCTATATTTAGAGCTATCAAATATAATGATTTTATTAAAGCCATGACACAAGTAAATACGTCTTATAAAAATGTTTTTGATTATGATGAGTGGAGCAAAATGCACAGCTCTTTATAAATTATTCCTAACCAGAAAAATTAATACAACATTAAATAAATAAATATATATATATATATATATATGAGCAACTTTATATTGAACATATAAATAAAATTAAACACATTCTAATTTTATATGATAAGGATCAATCTATACAATTTGTTTTATTTTTTTGTTTTATAATACATATATATATGTGCATATATATATATATATATATATAATTTAAAGTAAGAATTAATAAAATATTTGTTTAAAAAAAAATTCAAAACAATGTAACAAAAAATAAAATAAAACAACTAACAAACAATATGAAAGAAAAAAAAATCATAAATATAAAAAAAATACAAGATAAAACATACATAATATATATATATATTATTTGTTACTATGAAAAAACAAAATAAGTATGGATTATTCATTTAAACATAAAATAATATTTGTTATAAAAAAAAAAAAAAAAAACAAGATAATCCCCCTCATCCATGGGTTGCATTAAAATTTGGAATGTATATAAAATATCAATTATATATATATATATATATATATATTTATATATATTTATATTTTTTCATTTTGAACTTTTTTTTTTGGGTAAACAACTCATCCTTGTTTTTTTCCTTGAGTTGCTACGACTTGATTTTTTACTTTCATAATTATTTTTTTCTTGAAAGGTTAATTTATCTTTAACATTAGATAAATTACTAGAGATTTTTTTTTTAATAAAAGCTATTTTATTATCATCATCTTGTTCATTTTCATCATCATCGTTTTCTTTCAAATTTACCATTTCCATAGCAGAATTACTCATGTTTCTAGAAATTTTAGATTTGGAATGATTTACTTTTTTATCATTTTTACTATTTAATCTACTATTTGATGATAGATAATTATTATTTTGTTGAAATGCATTATGCTTTTCCTCTTGATTGTATTCATCTTCTGCATTATCTTCATCTGTATATATATCTACACCTTCTTCTGGAAATAATTCTGAACTATTTAAATTTTCATATAATATTGAATTTTTATGCATATATTCATTATTTTCATTAGCATAATCTACACTATTATATTTTTTGGGTACATAATTATATTTGTGTACTTTTTTTTTCCTTGCATATATTAAACCTAGATCTGATTTAAATTTATGGTATGATTTTTTCGATGAGCTGATTGATCTGTTGATATTATAATTATTATTATTATAATTATTATTATTATTGTTAATATTATTATTACTTGGTATTTTCGTTTTGGTTTGATAATAATAAGTATCATCAGCATTTACATACATTTCATTTGTACTTTTTCTTCTATATGAATCATTATTATATTTATTTATTCTCAAACTTTTCTTCTCATTATTTTGTTCTAATTCTTTAAAGGAATTATCATCAGAATCTTTATCTTGATTTATGGTATCTTGATATTTGACAAATTTTCCTTCATATTTATTTTTATTTTTTTTCATACTGTTTCCATATAACAATGGATTACCATAATTATTAAGATTATTATTAATATAATTATTATTATTATTATTATTATTATTATTATTATTGTTGTCAGTTCCTAAATATGTTGAAGTAATTTTTTTACCTTTTTGATATTCATACTTTTTATTATTATCAGTATCGCTTAATGTATCAGATGTATCATATTTATTATTATCATTTGTTTTATGATTTACACCTGTCAAGCTTTTTTTATTTTTTGGTAGAGCATACAATTTTTTCTGCTTATTATCTGCTGGGTCAGTATTATATAACATTTCACTTGTATCTTTTTCATTATCATAATAAACATTTATAAAGTGTGCAAATATTTCTTCCTTCTTTATTCCTAATATTTCGTTATATATAAGATTATCTATTTCTCCCTCATTAATATGTTCTAGATCGATTTGTAGCTGACTAAAGTTTTCATACTTAAAATTATTAATGTTTTCATAAATTTTTAAAGCCTTTATTCTTTGATCAATAATATTATAAAAATTAAAACAACTGAATGCTATATTTTCTTTATAAGCTTTTAATATTATAACATCCATATCAGAATATAATTGGTTTTTATATTTTTTTTTAATTTTTATATTTCCAATAGCAAATTTTTCAAAGGTTAAAATAAATTCTATCTTTAAATCATTAATTAATGTTAAAAACATATTTGGTTTCATGGGTAATTTTTTTTCAATTTTTTTTCTTATATGAAGTAAGAAATTATCTATAAGAACATTATATAACATTTTACATTCAAAATTTTCTATTTTTTTTTGTAATTGTTTAGGTGTATAAAAAATATTATTATTAGTTGTATATAATAACATACTAATATATTTATATATATAAGTACCATTATTTTTATACATATTATCTATTGCTTTCCCTTGGATATATAATTCTTTTTTTATTCTGCTTAATTCTTTCATATATTCTTTATTTATAATATATTCATTATTATTTGTATATAATGATGGTAACATGAAAATATTTTTTCTTGTTAATAATTTTAGCATACATTGAACCTTTTTCTGGGTTACATCATCATTTATCATGTTTATGAGTGAATCTAAATATTGTCTAGCTAAGGAATCATATGAATAATTATCATAACCATAATGATAATTATTACCACCAATACTATTATTATTATTATTATTGTTAATATTGTTAATATTATTATTAACATGTTGGTTATAAAACATACAGTCATTTAAAGGATTATTCATATTCTCATTAGCATTTACATTTATATTTACATTTATATTACCATTCATATCCTCCTCTTTAAACAAACATTCATTTTGTAAGTTCATTTGGCATAATTCTTCTTTATTTACATCTCTTAATACAAATATAAAATATGGTAAAGAAAAATTATTTTCATCAAAATTGTCTTTACTCGAATCTTCGCTATCTGTATTAGATGAATCCTCTTCACTTACATCTGATGACAAATTGGTATTTGTTTTATTATCATTTATATCTAATGGTTCTTCAACAGTTTCGATGTCTTCCTCATTCTTATCACTATCAAGATTATCATTACTTTTGTGATGATCTTTGCTCCTTTGATGATCTTTGCTCTTTTGATGATCTTTACTCTTTTGATGATCTTTGCTCTTTTGATGATCTTTACTCTTTTGATTTTCTTTATTTTCTTTATTTTCTTTATTTTCTTTATTTTCTTTATTTTCTTTATTTTTCTGATTATCTTTACTTTTATTATTCTCTTTTGGAGAAAGCGCCTTTTTGATATTCTTCAAATCAAATTGGTCACCTTCCTGTTTACCACTTTCTAATTGCTCATATTTCTTTCTTCTTTTTCTCAGATTTTCTCTAATATTTTTTATTATATCATAATAAGAAGCCAACACATAAAACATATCTAAACAATTTTCTTTACTTATATGTAAAATTACTATATTAGAAAAGTAGAAGGAAAGTGTTATGAATTTATTTATATTATTTTGTAATTCTTTTTTTTCATTACAATATTTAGCTTGTAGAGTAGTAATCTTTTCATAATCTAAATAAAGATAATTAATTTTATTTTGATTCTTTGTAATATATGCATATATACAATTTTCTTCTGTACTGATTTCATTTGTAAATTTATTTATTTCATTATCATTTATAATATAATTTGAAAAGGTAGAAGATCCACAATTTTTGCCTATATTACTAATAACTACAGTATTTTTATATTTTAATTTTTTAAAAATCTTTTTAAATTCTTTATTAATTTTTAAATTATATGTGTTACATAAAACATCATTATTTGTATATTCTTTATCATACAAATTGTTTTTTGTATCCTTTTGTTTTTCTATTTTTATATCATTCTTCTGATCTTTATTGTTTGTATTTAAATTATCTTTTACAGAATAAACAAATAATTTTGGTTTAGGTGTATATATATCAGTAGTATATTTATATATATCTAATAGTTCATCATTATACAAATTACAAATTTTTGAATTCCTCTTATATAAAATTGATAAGTTACTATTCCTATTTTTATCATTAACATTATCACAACTTTTATCATTTATATTTCTTGGAAAATAAGATGGATATTTATGTTGATTTAATTTGTAGTCATATAAAATTTTATCATATAATTCTGTTTCTCTTTTATAATTTGTATATCTTGGAATATTATTATATTCATTCTCATTATTTTCATGAATACTATTTTGATTAAGGGTCCCTACTCGGCACCTAGTATTACCATCCTTACTATTAAATCTATTAACATCACCATTAATGTTATTACTATTATTATTATTATTATTATTATGATATGAATTTCTGATAATATCCTTTTTGTAGTTATTATCTCCCATATGATTGTCGCCATACATTAAATTCATACGATTATAAAAAATATCCTTTCTATCATTTGCTATATTACTATTATTCGAGTTGCGTTGATCAAACATATGTTCATAATTTTGTTCATACTGATGTAATAGATAATCATATATATCATTTTCATATATTTTATTATCATATATTGAATAACTGTCTTTCTCTTTTTTACACATTTCTTTATATGGATCATAATGATTTTTAACAGAATAATATACAACCTTTTTATTTTTATTATAATCATATACCTCAAATAAATTATTATCTTTATCACCTTCATTATTTTCCACTGCATGTAAATCATCATCATCATTATTCATAGTAGCATTAATATTATCATTTATTTTCTTATTTTTATTTTTATTTTTATTTTCATCTTCATAGTGACTATTTCTTATATCTTGCATTGGAATATTATTTGTTGTCATATCTGAGGGAATCATATTCTTGGAATGGCTCCTATTACGAACTCTATCAATATTGTTCTTACTATTAATATTATTCATGTTGATATGTTCGTTACCTTGATAATTATCATCATCTTTATCAACCATATTATTTTCGTTACCATCATTTTTTTGTTTATCACCTATGTCAAGTTTATTTGGTTTTAGTGTATTTCTCTTATCACTAGAATACCTTGAAGTCATATAAGCTTTATCCTGAGCATAATTATCCTCCTCAAAATGCTCATCATTTTCTTTCATTTTATTATATACTACACTCTTTCCATCACTTAAAAAAGGAACTGATGGGGAACCATCCATATATTCCCCTTTAAATCCTTTCATAACTACATTATTTTCATCATATACATTTTGATGATTATATAAATCTTGAACGAATTTATTTGATAGCACATTATTAATATCACACTGTTCTACAATCTTTTCAAAAGGCAAAATGTTAGTTAAGTTTTTTTTATTGTTATAGTCATTACTAATGCTGTTGGTGTCTTTTATTTTTTTTATTTTAAATTTATTTGTATTAAACAAATTTTCCAACGGATCTACATAACCATAACTTACTTCATCGTTAGGCAAATTATTTACAGGATACAAATTTTTATCTACGTTCATCTGAGATAAATGTCTATCATTATTTATCATATTGTTGTTCATATTATATTCCACCATGTTGTTGTTCATATTATATTCCACCATGTTGTTGTTCATATTATATTCCATCATGTTGTTGTTCATATTGTATTCCATCATGTTGTTGTTCATGTTATATGGCATCATGTTATTGTTCATGTTATATGGAATCGTATTATTATTCAAGTTATATGGAATCATATTATTATTCATGTTATATGGAATCATATTATTATAGTCGAACATATTATTTCCGTAAGAAATTTTTTTCTCTTCTATGGTATGTATTCCATCAGTAGGCCTAAACACACTACTACCAATAACATTAACATTATCATTCATATTTACATTATTTTCAACATTATTATTTTCATATATAGAAGAAATGTTTTCATTATTAGGTATATATTCTCTTTTTCTTTCATCAAAATACATTCCATTTTCATATAGTTGGTTATTATTTACGCCGGTGCTCATATAACTTAATTTTTTTATACTTTCAACATCTCTTATATTGTTTATAGATTCCATTGGTTTGTTTTTTAAAATACTACCTTTGCTATTAATATCTGGAGGGGGGAAATCGACTGATTTTAGTTCTGGTCTTATGAATGACATTTTGATGTTTTTTAAAAAGGGGTGTTTTTCTAAAATTTAAATGAGCACATATATAAATATATATGTAAATATGTACCTTAAAGGTGTGATAAATATAACATATATGTATTTTATATATTTAATATATATATATATATATTATATACACATTCATGTAATATTTTAAAAGTAGACAAAATTCAAATATGACAATCTCTTTATGGGGGGGAACAAAGAAAAAACAAAAATATATATATATATATATATATATTAATATTAATACAATGTAAATATATAAATATAAAATATTATGGTAGTGTAATAAAAATAGTTATTGACTTTAAATAAAAAAAAAATTGGACAAAGAAAAATATAGCTGTGCACATATTATTTAAATGTAAACATGTTATATATTTATAAGATAAAATATATAATTTTTTTTTTTTTTTCTTTTTTTTTTTTATTTAAAAAAAGTCTCCTTTAAAAAAAAAATACTGAAATAATAAAATAAATATAAATATAAAAATATATATATATATATATATATATATATATATATATTATATTATATTATAATTTTTTTTTTTTTTTTTTTTTTTTTTTTATTTAAAAAAAGTCTCCTTTAAAAAAAAAATACTGAAATAATAAAATAAATATAAAAATATATATATATATATATATATATATATATATTATATTATATTATAATTTTTTTTTTTTTTTATATATATTATTTATTTTATTTTATTTTTATATATTTATATTTGAAAAAAAATTATAATATATTTCAAACTACACTCACACACGA
>NC_031484.1:224880-230534 GCF_001602025.1 Plasmodium gaboni | reverse complement strand
AATATTCTTTTATATTGTACACTGTGCATTTGTTTTATTTTTATTTTTTTTACATTTATATAAAGTGCACGCATGAAACATAAAATAAAAAAAAAAAAAAAAAAAAAAATTAACGTACTATGTGTAATAATATATACCAATATATATATTATATATATGTTATATATATATATATATATTTTTTTTTTTATATATGTATATATGTATATATGAATATTCCTCCCTTGAGGATTTATTATATCTTACTATATTATTATATATATGGATATACGACATATTAATATATTATTATATCTAAAGGTATTATATATAATATATATATATATATATATATATTTATTTATTTATTATAAATAATAAAATAATTTATTCTGTTATATATATTATTTTTCTTCACATACATCAAATTATTAATAATATTTATTTGTTTTTTAAAAAAGAATTTACATATATATAAGGTAGCATTATATTATTTGATACATATATATTTACACATGTGTAATATTTAAATTGTATAAATGTTTTCATGTTTTTGAATCCTATAATAAATATTGCCATAATAATTTATGAACACATATTTTTAAAACAATAAAGAAATAAATATATATATATATATATATATATATATATATATATATAATATGTAAATCTTTTTATGTTTTTATTTTTTATTTTTTTATTTTTCTTGTTTTTTTTTGGTGTGCTTAATATATAAATATATATAGAAAATATTTAACACATATATATATTACACTTAAATAAGATAAGACAAGAAAAATTGTGCTATATATAATATAATTTATATATTATATATTATAGCTTAAAAATTGTAAAAACTTAATATTTTCTATCATAATAATAATATATATATATATATATATATAATGTGTAATATATAACATAAAATATATTATATATATTATATATATTTATAAACATTTTTTCATTTGTTAATTTTTTTTTTTTTATAAAAACAATGCAATAATGAAAAAAAAGAAGAAAAATTCTATAGGACTCTGCAACTGTTCATTTGATGAATTTCAAGGTAAAATCATTTCGAAAAGGAAGAAAAAAAATTATATAAATAAAAAGTATACACATATATATATGTTTATATATATATATATTTTTATATATTTACACAATTATAATTTATATATAATTATTGTTCTATATGTTCTTTTCAGAGGGCGTACAGTTTATTAAAGAAACAGATTCTATATTGGATGACGATATTTTTCTTATATTAAAGCGCGTTTGTTCTTTTTTGTTTTATTGTGTTAAGAATAACAAATTTGATAGTTTATTAAATTATGATAAGCTAAAAAAAATATGTTATAAAAGATCTAAAAGAGAACCTATTCAATATAAGGACAGGAAAGATGAATATATAGATGATGAAAAATATTCAAGTAATATTAAAGACAAAGATGATAATATAAATGAAACTCATGTAAATTTTAGTGAGAAGAATATATATATAAATGATAATATTTATAATATATGCTCAAAAGATGAAGAGGTTACCTCCATAATACAAGATGAAAATAAGAACATGAAAAATTTTATTGAACATGAAAAAGAAATGAAAAAAAAAAAAAAATTTAGTCATAAAGATTTAATTATAATTAAAAATATAAATAGATTACTCTTAAATAAAATAATAGATAATTATGTAGGATACTCTTGGTTGTGTTTAATTCTGCTGGAATATCTTAATGTATTAGATTCCTACTTAAAGTATCAAGAAGACATAACTAAATTGAAAAAGAAAGAAAATGAAAAAAATGATCATACTCTTCTAATAAATGAAGAAGAAGAAAAAAAACAGCAAGAAAAAGATCATTACGATATTTTTTCTAAAAAGGAATTGACATATATTATAAAAGAATTAGAAAAACAAAAAGAAGCCAAGCAACAAATTTTTAATAAATATATATCAAAAAAAAAAAAAAGTAATGATAATAACAACGATGTGTCTCTTTATTTATATGAGAAAAAAAAAAAAAAAGAAAAACAAATAAATATACAAAGAAGTAAATATACCAACTATCTATTTTGTTATTATGACAATTTTATTCATAGTGATAAACATGTAGTAGATAAAAATGAAAATGAAAAAATTATATATTTGAATGATTATGATAATGATTGTTACAAGTGGATATTCGAAGAATCTAAAAGTCATGATGAAGATGAACAAGAAGATAATCAAGAAGATAAAAATTATAATAAAACATATGACAAACAACAACAAACGAATCATAATAAAACTTTTGATGAACTTAGTGTTATAGAACAAAACTCGTATCAGGACATGCCTAATTATAATACCAACCATTATTTCAATGATCAAATGAATTATTATGATCATATAAACAAAAAAAAAATTATATATACACATGAATATAATCAAGGTATATATAATGAACACACTCCTTTGAATAAGAATAAAAGAAAACTTTCAAATGAATCTCAAGAGGGATATAAAAATATTTATAAGAAGAAGAAAAAAGTGTCATGGGGAATGCGCGAAAATGTACTTGATAATGAACAAGATGGATATTATGATGAAAATGGAAATATAATAAAAAGAAAGAAAAAAAAATTTAAAGAATTAGAAAATATGATGAAAAAGGAATATAAAAAAAAAAAGAATAAAAAATATAGAAAAGAAAAAAAAAAAAAACAAAAAACAAAAACAAAAACAAAAACAAAAACAAATAAATATAATAATAACAATGAACATTACCATTATTTATATAAGGCTCTATGTGATTTTGTGTCAACTAAATATAAAACAAATAAACTATTAAAATACATGGATGAAAATAGAGATATGTATTCATGGAAACCACCTTCATTTTATTGGAAAATATTAAAGAATCAATATGTAGTAAAAGAAATATTAAAACTATATGAAGAACGCTATTTAGATCCTTTTTTGTCATGTTTATATGAAGATTTTATGAATAAATTTTATTTTGATGATAATGAAAAAGAAAATACTAATAATATTACAACTTATACCAGTAATTTTAATATTTTTACTTTAAGAATAAGTGAAGAGATACAAAAGTTTTTATTATTAAAAGAACCAGAAGAAGAAGAAGATATTTTAAATATTTGTAAGAATATTTGTGTAAGTGAAAATTCTTATATATATGCACAACTTATATTAGAATATATTTATAGGAATAATAATGATAATAGTATGAGACGATTGTCTCAATATTTATGTTTGTATATATTATATAAAGATATTAATATATATAATATATGTAATAATTATTTTTCAAATGTTATAGAGAATGAAATAAGTATATCCTATTTAATATTTAAAATTAATAATTTACATAATTATCATAGTTTATATAATATTTTTAAAAATATCTATATGATAAGAAATAAAGGATGTATGCATATTAATAATACAGATATTATTAATCTATATAATTCTATATTGAGAGTATTAAAGGTATTCAATGGGCAAAAATTGCTTCTTTTTGATTCTACTTATATGTTTGATGATATGAATAGAAAGGACAGAATAATGAGTAGGGATGAAAAGGGAAAACAAAATAATAGTATTTATTATAAAAAAAATGGTTATGATAAAGCATCAGAAATTAATAGTTGTGGCGATATTTATGATGATATTGATAATAATATAAATGATGATATTAATAATAATATTAATGATGATATTAATAATAATATTAATATTAATAATAATATTAATAATAATATTAATAATAATATTAATAATAATATTAATGATGATGACCATTCGAATGATTTATTGTCGTTTAATGAGAGCAGCTTCTTGAATTATCCATCAAATTTTTCTGATGAAAATAGAAGTACTTTAGAGGAATATACAAGAAGATGTTCCATAAATAAAATAAATCAATATGATAGACATAAAGTTAAGAATATATCAACTTATACTGATGAAAATAATGATAATATAGATGATAAGCAAAATAATGAGAATAAGGATTTAAAAAATAGCGAACAGAATTATTTGGAAGGTGATCTAACAAGTGATCTATATGAATATACAGAAGAAAAGGTAATAAATAAATTACATATAGACACATCACATACAGATAAATCATTTATAGATTTTGAAAGTGTTAATTTCAGTGATAATAAAATAAAAAGTGCTGTGAGCGAATTTTTATTACCTTCAGCATCACAATATGGAAGAGACAATTATAATTATGATAAGGAATTTTTAAGAATAAATATATATGCTGAAAAGATTCCTCTGATACATATGAGAGATATTATATTTATTAATAATTTAATAAATATATTTGTAAACAATAATGATTTATTTTCTAATAATATGTATAAAGTCTATGGAAAGGTTCTCATATTTTTAACTACATATTCTCCATATGAATATGTGTATAATCAATATTACTCTTCCTTTTTTGAAAAGAAAAAAAAGAAGAATGCTTTTAAAAAGTATTCTACGTCATTTTTTGATATTTATGATGATAGGATGGTAGTTGGAACAAAAGACAAGAAGATAAAGAAAAAAAAGAAGAAGAAAAAAAAAAAAAAGATGAAAAAAAAAAAGATTATTATTAATAATAATAATAATATTATAGTTGATGATGATGATGATGAATATATTGATAATATAAATTATAACAATGAAAATAATAACCATCAGTCATATGAAAAATCAAATGAAAGTAGTTTTTCTAACAGAACAAATAATGAAGAAGACAAAAAAACAGATAGTATATTAAACGTCAAAAATAGTAATGATGATAATTATACAATAAAAACAATAACACCAGAAAAAAAGATGGAAAATAATTCTGTTGATAAATTTGCTAACGATTTAATAACAAATGGAAAAAATATTGTAACCAGTTTAAATGATAATATAGGAGATGAAGAAAAGACAAATTCAAATAGTATTAGTAACAATAATTTTTTAGTAGAAAATGATATGAATGAAGATAAGGAGAGGAACATGAAAGAGTATGATCATAATAATAAAAATAATTCCAAAACAATATGTTCAATTAAAAATACTATAGATAGATATAAAAAAGAAGAAGAATGTCCTAAAAATATTGATGATCTTTTTGAAATAAAAACAGAAGTTAAATCTTGTAATGAAATAAAAAGTAGTGTATTTCTTAATATTAAAAGTAAACAAAAATTAAAAACTAATAAAATAAATAAAAAAAAAAAATATTATTTTTATAAATTATTCCATAAATTTAGAATATCATATAATAATTTTATTAAATATACACAAAATGAAATTTTCCATATTTATCAAATAATACATGGAAATTATTCAGATGTACAAAAAGATAAAATGTTAATAAGAAAAATTAATAGTAATTTAGCAGCATCTATTATTTATAAATATATTTATAATAATATTTATGAATATATTAATAACTCAAAAATTAATTTAATATATCCTAAATTTATTATTTTAAAATATATTGTCGATAAATATCCTCAAAAGAGATATTTAACTCTACACTTTTTAAAGTAAGGGGAAAAAAAAAAAAAAAAAAAAAAAAAAAATTCAAACGATTTATTGATTTATTTGTATTATTATAATATAAAAGTGACATTGTGTATAATACTTATAATATATATATATATATATA
>NC_031484.1:217380-222380 GCF_001602025.1 Plasmodium gaboni | reverse complement strand
CATTTGATAAATGAGAGTTATTATAGATGGGCACATATTGAATATCCTCATTACAAAAAAGATGATTATTATTATTATTATTATTATTGTTGTGTGATATATTCAATTTATTGTCTGAACTATACATACTATTTTTTACACTGTTCTTATTTATCATTTCATTTTTTTTATCAAATAATATATTTAAAAAATTATTTACATCTTGTCCTATTTTATTCAAATAATAATCATTATTATTTTCATTCAATATATTGTATTTATTTTTTTCTTTCTCATTTTTTATAATACGTAAAGATGATAAAATATCATTTTGACTTTTATCACAGATGCTTGAAATATTTGATATATCTTGCATATTATTCTCCTCATTCTTATTATTTAATATATTATTACATATATTTATATTTTTCATATAAATATTTTCTACTATATCCTCTTCTTTATTTGTTTCTTCACTCAAAATATCAGAACCTTTTTTTCTGTGTAAATTTGTTACGTCTTCTTCTGTATTTTCATTTAAGCCTTTAAAAAAAGATTTATTCATGTTAATCAGTATTTCTTGTTCTATATTATTATAACATGGATGTTCATTATTATCATTTTCATCATCATCATTTTTGTTCGCATGTTCAACCACCTCTTCAATATTGTTTCCTTCTTCATGTGGTAATTTCAATAATATATTAGTCTCGTTCTGATAAGTACATGGATTTAAATTTATGGGTATAAACTGTTTTATTTCTTCCTCATCATTTTTTATTTTATAATTTTCAGCATCAACAGAATTATCATCTTTATCATCCCCATTAGGTAGAATATCTTTAAGAAAATATGAATTAAAAATTGCATCAAAATATGTATGGTTATTTTCAGAGAATGTATTTTTTTCAATATCATCATTATAAATGCAGAGGGAATTATCTTCACGTTTGTTATTTTGATATTTCTGATATGTATTATTTATATGATTTATATGATTTACATTATTTATATTATTCTCTTCATTTATTAAATTATAAAAAATATAATCACTCTTGTTTAAATCATATGATATATTTTGTTCTTCTTTATTTTCTTCATCAGCTGTTTCCTCGAGAAGCACATTATTACAGTATGTATAGTTATTCATACTATTATTAAATGTGATATTATTATGAAGATTATTTATATTATGATTCATTTCAACCTCATTAATTTTATTATTTATATTAGATGAATATGAGGTGTTAATATTCGGAATTAAGTTTTTTATTAATGAATGGCTAGCTACATCTGTAGGATATGTATTTCTTTTATTCATGTTAAAATCAAAATGATCTATTCCATATTGTATAGAATTATTTCTTTTTTCATTAGTGGATAGAAAATCTTTTTGTATATATGATTTACTATTCTTTGATATTATATCATCATCTATATTGTAATTATTTTCATGCATGTGTATAAATAAATTTTTTTTTTGATTTTCATTCTGATCATAAAGAATATTCTTCATATGTTCTTTTTGTGTTTCATTTTCAGTTGTTTGTTCATTTTTGAATAGAACATTGGTGTGAATATTATTTATATTTTCTATATTATAGGGATCTGAATTATATTCTTGATTATCACTATGATAATGTTGGAAATTCATATAATTCTTTGTAGCTACATGATTTTTCTGAACATTTATTGGTAAGGAATATTTTTTAATACATTCTTTATTTTGTATATTATTTAAGGATAAATATTTATTTGGTAACATATAATCATTATTATAATAATTATTATTATTGTAATTATTATTATTATTATTATTATTATTGTAATTATTGTTACCATTGTTCGAATAATCAATATTGGTTTGATAAATCAAAAATGTATTATCATAATCACCCTTACCATCATCATTATATATTTTATTACAATTTTTCTTTATTGTTTCTTTCTCTTCATTCTTCATATTATGCACTTTTTCTTCTATATTTATATCATGGTTAATATATTTATCTTCATCATTTATTCCATATTGTTTTATATTATTTTCATTATATAATGTGCACCTCTCTATGTTTGTTAAGTTTTTATTTTGAGAATAAAAAAAATAGCATTTCATTTTACATGCACAGCTAGCTTTTCCGGTGTAAAGAATTTTTTTTTTTATTTTTTTCAAAATATTATGACCATGATTATATAATTCAATATGCTTAATCATTTTAACAACACTCAAACAAATATATTTACATCTTAAACAGTTGAAATATTTATCCTTCTTTAAAGCATCCAATTGTTTAATTCTATGGTTTTCTGAAATAATATGTTCTGCAAATGTATATACACATGTAAATAATAATAAACATATATTACATCGATAAACAAAAATATATTCATTCTTTAATTCGTACAATTTATGTGTGCATTTTTCTGTCTTGTCTTCAGAAGAACTGTTATTACTTTTACAACTTAAAAGGGATGGAATAGCCATGCTTATTTTTTAAATGAATAAATAAAATAAATACATAAATATATTATTGGGATAATAAAATGTTCATGATTAATCTTTTTTATGAAAAGTAAAAAAGAAAAAAATGGGAATATAAATTATTAAAAATAAGTCTTATTATATATATCAATGTAAGATGGTTAATCTTTAAAATGTTTTCATGTATATAAATATACATAAATTTTACCACTGTATTCACTTTATAAACCAAAAAAAAAAAAAAAAAAAAAAATCAGGAGTATTTAAGAATGTAACATATATATTTATGTACAATAAATTTAAAAATCAAAGTATTGAAATACAATCATAATGAAAAATGTAAAATTCGTATATTTTTCAAATGTTTAAATGTCTAATAAAATATATCAACGTTTGTTTTATTTTTTCAGTTAATGATATAAAAAGAAAATCATGAAAATAAATATATATATATATGTATATGTGTATATATGTTCAAGTGTGTAAAAAATAAAATGAAATAACACATCAGTTTTTTATTAATAATATTATGGCAATTATATAAAATATTATAAGGTATATAACTTTTATAAGGTTCTTTTTTCTTTTTCTTTTTTTATATAAATTTAGAACTGTTTTATTTTAAACAGTATATATAATATTATATATATATATATTTATGATTTATTTTTTTATGTTTTATTATATATTCTCAAGAAAAAAAGAAAAAAAAAGAACACATAAAAAAACAACAACTACTTTTCTCGACAATAAAAATTCTGTCCGTATGTGCTAACATGCATGCAATATACAAGAAAAAAAATATATATACATACCATAATATAAATGAATATATAATAAAATATTTTAATAAAAAAGATTACAAAGAATCATTTGATGACTGTGTTACTAAAAGTTATAATTTTTATTATATTTTTAAAAGAGTTCTTATTTTTTGTTATCTTTCTCTTTTTTTGGCTTTTAATGTAAATATTTAAAAAAAAAAAAAAAATACACCACTATGTTATGAGTTAAGCCTTGAAATAAAAAATTATGGTCTTGTACTCATATATTTATATTTTAATATATATATATATATGTACATGTGTGAAAAAATAAAAGTTGATTAAACGGTTGATTGGGATTATATATTATTATAAAACGGGACAGTAAACCCTATAAATATATATATATATATATATATATATATATTTTTTTTTTATGATGATGAATATAATATATTCGACAGATTTTATTTTATTTAAAATGAAAAGTCTTATTAACACATATATTTTTTTTATAGAAATCCTTTAAAAGCATTTTTATGAAGAATTATTCTTTTATTTAAAATAAATTATTTTTGTTGCTCATTTTTATATGAAGCTCGTAAATTTTCATATACACATAAATATATATATATATATTAATTTTAAGGAATTAAAAAAAAAAATTAAATTCAAACAAAAAAAAATAAAATAAAATAAATAATAATAATAATAAATTATTTATACATGTATATATCAAATTAAAATATAATTTTATGTAAAAAAAAAAAAAAAAGACAATTCAGTAATATATATATATATATATGTATTACCATATATATATGATTTAAATATATAAAAAAAAAAAAAAATTAATAATTGAAATAATGATATGTTGAGAAAAGGATTGCACATGTTGGTACAATTTTTACTAACCTTGGAAAGATACCAATGTAGAATCCTTTAATTCCATGTCTTTTAAAAATAAGTTTGGATATAGAGAATATATTATAATTATTATGATTAGTTAATTTAAAGTAATTATAATATTTATAATTATATGTATTACAACCATATTTACTAGATCCATATTTATAATATATAGATCTATGATTATTATGTGCAAAATTATTAACTTTAACATCACATATATATTTATTATTATATAGATTATTTTGACAAATATTATAGAAATTATATGTTTTATTTTTTGTATACATATCATAATTTTTGATTTTTTTATAATCAAAATCACTTTTATGAATTATATCAATACATCTTGCTTGTAAATTTGTTTTAATAATATCCAATGGATGTGTAATAAAAGTAGTAATAGTACTACTTAAACAACCACATATAAATGGATATACAAATTTTTTAACAAAATTTTTCCTTTTATCATATTCAGCATCATGTTTTTTTATATAACCTACAAAATATTCATTCAATGACCAATATATAGCTGAGAAAGGAATATCTCTAACAAGAGTAGATGTTATTCCTTTATACAAATTTATTTTTACTTTTCGATTTTGTTTATCTTTAAATATATCAAATATACTTACTTTATAACTATTACAAACATTCGCCTGAATATTTGTTTTATATAGTTCCAAAGGAGATGTAACTATTATAGATATAAAGCGAGAAATTGTGGCACTCAAATAATATGGAATGCCTTTATCTTTTAGTTCTTCATATACGTAAAAAAATAAGGTATTATTTATAACGTATAAATTGGTAGTTGAAACAAGGCCTAACAAAATAATATAAAAAAAAAAAATATAAATTTAAAT
>NC_031484.1:209029-214805 GCF_001602025.1 Plasmodium gaboni | reverse complement strand
AATAAAAAAAAAAAAAAAAAAAAAAAAAAAAAAAAAAAAAAAAAAAAAAAAAAAAAAAAAAAAAAAAAAAAAAAAAAAAAAAAAAAAAAAAAAAAAAAAAAAAAAAAAAAAAAAAAAAAAAAAAAAAAAAAAAAAAAAAAAAAAAAATTATAATTTAAAAAAAAAATTTTTTTTTTTTTTTTTTTTTTTTTTTTTTTTTTTTTTTTTTGAGTAATAAAAATGCGTATAAATATATAATTGTAGATTATTATATAAAATGGTATTATTCTAAAATGTATATTTTTTATTTGTTTTAGTATGTTTTAAAAAAAAATTTTAACTATTACAAAAAAAAAAAAAAAAAAAAAAAAAAAAAATTAAATTTATACACATGAAAAAAAAAAAAATATATATATATATATATATATATATATATTTAATACATATATAATATGTATGGACCCTTTAATAATTAATTTAATTATTCTAATCATTGAGCATAAAATACATTACAAATAAATATAAGAAATATACCTATATATATATACATATATGTGTTTACATATTTCATTAGAATTATAAAAAATGAGAATATGCACATATATATTAATCCATTTAATTCGTTAATTATTAACTGTTGTTTGCTTTTTACAATTTGGACAGAAATAAATAATTGTTGATCCTTCATCGGCACTTCTTGTTTGTATATTTATAAAATGTAAAAAGTCATTACCACAATCTAGACATTTTTCATAGGTGATATTATATGCAGTTTTTTCTTCTTCTTTAAATAATGGTGTATTTTTATTAAATGACGTAATTTTATTTTTCCAATAATCTTTTTTATTTTTATCGAATATATATTTTTCTCTATATGAATATAATTCTATAGAATTTTCGTTATTATTAAACTGGTTGAATAATATTTCTATATCTCCCAATACTGATCCACAATATATACACTTAATAATATCATATGAAAATTCATTATGATTTCTAATATTTAATAATTGAAAACATTTCATAAATAAATACATATAATCATCATAATTATATATATATCCACATGTTTTACAATAAGATTGTTTATTTTTTTGCATATTTTTATTCTTCAAATCATAATGTGTTATTTCTGTTGCATTCTTAGCTAGTCGCTCAATATCATAATATTTCTTTCCTGTTAATATTTGACATAATTCATCATTCTCTATATTTATTTTATTATTATATGATTTAATAAAATAATTTAATAATTCTTCAGATGTTATTTCATCTTCTTCAAAATGAACCTTTTTCTTTTCTTTATTAATATTTTCTAATTCCTCACTTAATTTCTTCAAATTTTTATTTGTATTTTTATCAGTGTCGCCATTTATATCTATATTAGTATCTTTATTTTTATGTATATCTTTCTTTTTTTCTTTCTTTTTACTATTATTTTTTTTTTTTTTTTTATTATTATTATCTTCTTTTATATCACTTTTGTCATAACCTTCTTCCTCTTCATCACTTGCTTTACTTCTACTGTCGAACGTTTCATCATTATTTACATTTTTATTAAATAAAAACTTACTTGTAAAAAACATTATATTGCATAATATACTTATATTTTTCAGTTAACAGGAAAAAATTAAATTACATAAAATAATATAAATATATATACTTAAATATGATGGTTCTTAAGGATTATTCATAATTATAGAGATTTATATTTCTTTTTTATAATTCTATATAAATATTATTTTTTCTTAATTATATATATATATATATATATATATATATTTATATATTTATATATATTTATTTATATGTATATTTTATTTTTATGTCCCATTTAAAAATATATTATTATTAATAACATCCTTAATTTTGGTAAAAATGTTTTTTTAAAAAAAAAAAAAAAAAAAAATTTAACTTAAAAAATATTACTGCATATCAATTATATATTAAAATAAAATATTATTACATTAAAAATAATAGATATTATTACTATATTTTGTAATATATAAAATATAAACAAATATATATAATAGAAGAACAAAATTTTATAGGGTTTTTTTATAAAGGGATAAATGGAAAAAAAAAAAAAATATATATATATTTTTTATATATATTAATTATTGAACTATATTGCAGTAAGCATTATATATTTTTTTTTTTTTTTTTTTTTGAATAAGCATAAGAAAAAAATAAATAAGCATTAATATTATATTACTACAAATATATAGCATATAGTGGGGGAAAAATATTAATATATATATATATATATATAATAATATAGAAATTATAATTATATATATATATATATATATATATATTACATATATTGACCTTATATTTTATTTATATTATGTATGAATTATTAATTTGAGTAATAATAAATAATAAGGGAAATGTTAATCAGTATTCTTAAGAATTAAAATAAAAATATATATATATATATATATATATATATATAATATATATATTTATTTATTATTTATAATTTTTTTTTTTTAATGTTTTAAGCCTTACTAAAGCTCGAAATGATATATACAAAAAAATGTGAGGTTCTAAAAAAATAAAAGAGAGAACTATATAAAAAAATATTTTTCAAAAAAATAGCAGAACTAATTTCCAAATATTTTACATTTATATCATAGGAAAGAAAAAAGAAAGAAAAAAAAACTTGTTATTTTGATATATTACCTTGCAAATTTTTAAATAATGTAAAAAAAGAATATTTCTTTATTTTCTTTTATAACCTAAAAGTATTTTAGAGTATATTGAGAAATACAAAGATATAAAACAATTAATCTAAAATAAAAAAAAATGAAACATATATATATATATATATATATATATATATATATATATAATATGTTGCATTTATAAATAATTCAATGGATTATTTTCCTTTACTATAATATATTTTTTTTTTTTCTGTCTGCTTAAGTATAGCTAGCTTTTTTTTTTTTTTTTTTTTTTTTTTTTTACACCTAGCCAAAACAAAATTAAATTTTTTTTTTTATTTTACATATAATTATAATTTGTTCTCCAAATTTAAAAAATTAACATTTAAATAATTCGAACTTATGAGTTCTGATAATAAAGTAATAAACAATTTACAAAATGAGAGATATGACAACATTGTGTTGTTAGTTGCTTTTTTGTGTGGCCTTGTTCTTGGGTTAGTAATAAATTACTATAAAAGTATGAAGAAAAAAATGATAAAAATAAAGGAGGTTTGTGAGACGTTCGATTTAAAATACAAAACTGACTGTAAGATGGTTTTTTGTGTAAGAACGGGTAAGTTTTGAAAAAGAAAAATATAATAATATATATATGTGACATTTTTTTAGTTATAATTTTTATAATATTATATATTTCATTTTTACAATTTAATTTGAACCCATCACATACATTTATTACATTTTCATTTATTCATTGTAGACATAAAAATGACAAAGGGGAAAATATGTTCACAATGTTGTCACGCTTGCCTATCCGTATATGAAAAAATTTTAAAAAGAAATAATAAAATTAAAGATGAATTAAAACAAAAAAATAGTTTAACCTATTTTGATGTGTGGAAAAAAACTGGACAAAAAAAAATTGTTCTTAAAATATCAGTAATATAATATATGAAAAAAAAAAAAAAAAAAATATATATATATATGTATTATATATATTATATAAATTTTGTTATTTTATTATTAGTTTTTTCTTTTTTTTTTTTTTTTTGTGTAATTCATAATATTATACATATTTCGTTTTAATGATTTTCCATTTTATTTTCTCATTTCAGAGTCTAGAAGAAATGTTTGAAATAGAAAGCAAAGCTCAAAAGGAGAATCTTATAACATCCATAATTGTTGATGCGGTAAAAAATTAAATAAGGCAAAAAATCGGTTTTCTTTTTTTATTCATAATGTATAAATAAGGATTCCTAACAAATTTATATATTTTATGTATATGTTTATACATTTTTCATGTTTATTCATTTTCTTCTTCTTCTTCTTCTTCCTATTATTTAATATATATATATATATATATATATATATATATATATTTATTTATATTTATTTTTTTATTTAAGGGTCGCACACAAATTGAACCTAATACAGAAACGGTCATTGCTATAGAACCAGGTATTTTTAATAACATTTACATAATATATATATATATATATATTTTTTTTTTTCCTCCAAATAAATATTAATATAAATATATTATCATATTTATATTTTTATATTTATTTATTTGCCTTATTTTTTTTCTTTTTAGTACCTGATGAAATTGTGAATAAAATAACTGGAGATTTAAAACTTTTGTAGGATGACGAGAGATAATGAAGAAATTGTTTATATTAATTTATTTATATATATATATATATATTTTTTTTTTTTTTAAATACTTGTTTTTGTGTGTTTATATTATATATAATTAGAACCATTTCATGGTTAACATATACTTTTTTTTTATTTTTTATTAATTTTTTTCTCATAGATATAGGAATGATATATATTTGTAACCATATTAGGTTTATATAATATATCATGAATATCAAAATTATTTTTAGAATCCTTTAATATTGTATTAATATTTTGTGTTTGTTGTAAATTATCTTGATGATTTTTATTCACATGTTGGTTATTATTAATGGATATGTTTATGTTTTCTTTGATTATATTAGGATCATTTAAAGTGATATTATTATTATTATTATTATTATTGTTGTTGTTGTTATATCTATTTTTTTTGGCTATGAGTACATAAATAGTTCCAGCATTTTTGATAAGTTTAAAAATTAGAGAGAAGTTATTATTTTTTAAAATATCTATAGGATATCTATTTTCATAATAACCATATTCCCAAGGAATTTTTTTATTAGGATATAGTTTCAATTTTTCTAAAATATATCGAAGTGTTTTGTGATATATTATTCCTCTTTCTATAAGATAAAACTTGCCATTACTTTTCAAAAGATTATAAATATTTTGTAAGCTTTCATTTACATATTCTAATGAACATAAGGTAAAAGAAGAAATAACATTATCAAAAACGTTAGGTTTGAATATTTTATTTTTTATATCATCATTTATTATATATACAGAGAAAGGTGGTTTTATTTTATCAACTTTATTTTTTAATACTTTACACATTTCTTCACTTTTTTCAACACATACTAATACATCAACATTTTTTAAATAGGAAATATTACGACCAGAACCAGCACCAATCTCTAATACTATTCCTCGCACTTTTCTAAAATTCTTTCTTCGATATTTATTTATACTAGTAATCTTTTCTATAAAATCATTTTTCTCATCATATTCTTTTGCTAATGTATCGAATATCCTAATACGAAAATTTTCATTCGGTACTTCTAACGTTTCATCATTCAAAGGTCTATTCTTTTTAAATATATAAAAACAGCTACCTATAACACTAACATTCGCAAATGTCACCCCTAATAAAACCTGGAAAAATATTTTTATCAAAGAAATAAAACATAAAGTATATATATATGAGCATATATTTATATATATAATATGTATATTTCATCATGCATGTACATATATATTTATATATTTAATTATTTGCTACCTTTTTAAAGGAGGAAAATGAGAACATAACTCTTCTTTTTTTTAACGTTTTTATTATATATACCTTTTAAGAAATAAAAGAAAACAAAAAAATTATATAATAAAAAGGATTCATAAAAATATCACAAATGTAAAACAAAATAAAAATTATAAAGTATATAAATATTTTATTATGTATTTTAAGAGGTATATAAATTATAATATATATA
>NC_031484.1:199234-208729 GCF_001602025.1 Plasmodium gaboni | reverse complement strand
AAATATATATAAAAATTAAAAAAAATAAAAAAAAAAAAAATATATATAATATATATATTTAATTTAATATATATAATATACTGTTCGTATATATTAAAATATGTAAAAATATATCCATATATTTTATAACAATTTATTCTATTTTTTTTTTTTTTTTTAAAGGAACCGCTTTCTATTTTTATTCATCTGAATTAAAAAAAAAAAAAAAAAAAAAAAAAAAGAATACTGTTTAAATAATAAAGTATTAAAATTTTTTTTTTTAAATATTAATTATTTTAGTTATATATATATATATATATATATATAACTCTATATATTTTTTAAAATGAAGATTTTATTATTTATGAAAAAAAAAAAATATGATAAATAATGGAAAGATATCAAGAAAAAAGTTTCCACTATATAATATCAGAAAACGTTTCTTAGGAAGGAAACTTTTTATGAATAAGTTCAAAAGATCTTTTTGTATTCAAGAAGGTGAATTAATAATAAAAACAAAAACAAAAACAAAAACAAAAACAAAAACAAAAATAAATATAAAAAACAACAAAAGTGATATTAAAAAAATGAAATATAAATTAACAAAATTATGTGGTCGTAAAAAATATAATGAAAAAGTTAAGAAAATTACATTATGTAGTAAAAGGAAAACAATAAAACATAAAAAAAAAAATACTATACTAATTAACAAAGGATTACAAAATGATAAAATTATTAACACCGAAATGAGTAATAATAATAATAGTACTAATAATCATGATTTTAATAAAAATGAAAAAGAAAAATGTAAATATAGCATTTGTAACAAGAAGAATAGTAATGATAAGGAATCCAATACAAATCATATTATTTTAAATAATAAGAACAACTCAATTGAGGATGTATCTAAAATTCACAACATATGTAATGAAATATTCAGAATACAATATACAACAGATGCGTTAGATAAAAAGAACACAGAAAATTATAGTTCTGTGGTTGAAAATAATATATTAGAAAATCCAATTAATCAAGAATATAAAAACCAAGTAACATATATTAATAGTTTTAAAAACAAAAAAGAATTAATGCCATATGTTGTTAATAAAGAATTTGGAATATTCTTTGCTTCAAGGTTTATTGACATAAAATATGCTATTGATAATTGTAATGCTTCTTTTCAAAATATTTTTACTAATTTATTTAACGAATATATGTTTTTAAAAAAATATATGAACCGTAATTATTACGCATATCATAAATTGAAATTCTTTTTTAGTTGTATACATTTTATTAAAAAGTTAAGATATCTTCTGTCTATATTTTATGATGTGATATATAAGAAGGATGAGCATTTAATGCTAGATTTATATAGAGAAATAAAAAACAGCGTAAGATTGCTATATTATGTGGGGAGAATGTTATCAAATTATTTAACCTGCATAGCTTATGCAAAAATGATATATATTATTATTCTTTGTATAGCAAGAGTTCATACTATATTAAATTGTATTCTTATGTCAGAACCTTTTAAAAGTGTCATACCAAAAATATTAAGTATATTGTATCAGATAAAAACATAAAGAAAGGGCACACATATAAACATATATATATATATATATATATATATATATATATATTTTAATGTAATAATTTATTCCATAATTAATATTTTTTAAGCTCAAAATGCAAATGCATTATTTAATTAAAATATATATATTTTTTATCTTGTTTGTTTTATTTATTTAATTTGTTATGTTTTTTTGTATATTATATCTAACTTGTTTGTTAAATAACCAAATGATTAATGTTTTGTTAACATTTTGTTTTAAAAAAAAAAAAAAAAAAAAAAAAAATACACGTATGTAGGAAACTTAAAATATAATAGACAAAAGTATACCTTGGTTCTTATACTATATTATGCTTATAAGTTATTTATAATACAAATTTTTTTAAAATTCTTTTCTTTTTCTTTTTTTTATAATATTCTTAAAAATAGCTATGGTTGTTCATATTTTCTGAACGTTCATAATATTTTTTTTTTTTTTTTTTTTTTTTTTCGCTAGTCGTTTTATATAATTAATATTATTGTTATATTCTTTTTAATATTTTATATATGTTAAGGATGTATGTATAAATAAATAAATATATATATATATATATATATAATTTTATTGTTTTTTTTATCATTTTTCTTTTTTTGACATTTTTAAGAATGTTAATTTATATAAATTGTATTTCTCACTTTTACATTTGTGAATCATGAGGTTTGCTTTAAAACAACATACACTAAGAAAAAGAATAAATGGACATAATATAAATATTGATAATTGAACGATTGGAGTAATTTCTGTTCGCTCTTCTTTAAATGTGTTTATAAAATTATATAATTGCTTTTAATTTTGAATATATTATATGTATACTTTCTTTATTCTTTTTTTAGTGATTATTCCCCATTTTTATTTGAAAACTTTAGACGTATATTTAAAAATACAATATATGCATATTTATTAAATGTGATTTTTCAATGTGTTATATGCATATATATTTTTTAATGTTTTTTCTATAGGTATTTCAGAAGATAAACATACAAAGGTTTTTTTTTTTTTTTTTTTTTTTTTCTAAGATATATTTTTTTGTTCTTAAAAATTGGTTTTATATAAGCATATGTGTTATACATTTGTGTGTGCCTATATTTGTTCATTTGTATAAATATATATATATATATGTGTGTATTTTTAGGTATGTAATAAATCGGAAAAATATATAGATAATCTGATTGATATATATTGGAATGGCATATGTACAGAAACCAAATTAGAAGAAGATACAGATGAAAGTAAAAATGAAAATGTTAACAAATGTGAACTAATAGGAAGAACATATGATAATATGAACAAAGTTAATTTAGAAACAAATTTTAAGGAAGAAGATTATAAATTATCACAATTTAATGTGGAGCAAAATTATAATGACAAAAACTATATTAACAATTTTGGTAATTCAGAATGTGATGTAAACATTATTTCCTTTGATAATGAGAATCCATATTTTAATGAATATGATAAGAATAAATTTATTAATGAATTTATTGCATATTATAAAAAGCTCAAAGGTGAATATTTTATAACTCCTGGAAATTTTGTACAACTTTATACAAATAAAAAGGTAAGAATTTTATGAAAATATGTCAATACAATGTTGAAGGATATATATATATATATATATATATATATATTTTTTAAATGTCTGAAATGTGAAACATTTCAATACATATATGTGTGCCATAATTAAATATTCATATGAGTTATATTATATATATATATATATATATATATATATATATGTTTTGATGCCTTTATAGAATTGCAATTTAATTAAAGAGAAGGAAATTAAATTGAAAAGAATGTCTAGAAATAAGAATAAAAAAAAATATAAATATTATATGAATGATGTAAGAGATTATAATAGTATTAATAATAAAGATAGAAACAATCTAAATAATATAGACAAATTAAGAGAAAAAAAGAAGAAATACGATAAAAGAGAAAAGATGATGTTTCATAAAAGTTTTTTATCATATAATATGGGACTCCATAGGAAAGAAAAAAGCTTAAGTAAGAAGGCTAAAAAAAGGGAAAAATTGTGGAAAAGAAATAAAAAAAAGAGAAAAGGAAAAGAATGCATAGAAAGTTTAAAGGTGGAAAAAATGGAAATAAATTTATGTGTAACGAAAAGATCTAAGGAAAACATATACGATATAATAGTAGAGAATAATTTAAAAAATGAAAGACTAGAAAAAATTCAAATGAAAGTACATAATGATACATCATATTTAAAAAAATTAGAAAGAGAAAAAAGAAATGAAATGTCGACGATTAATAAGAGTGAAATAAGAAATAAGAAAATTGATAGGATATATAATGATAAAAAAAATATCAAGGTACAAAATAATGTATCTAGTTTGCACGTGTTAGAAAAAGAACCAAATAAATCGAAGGATAGTAAGGAGTTCTTATATAATATGGATGAAATTTGTATTAATAATAAAGAAGAATGTGAAAATATAAGAGAGAAATTTCTAACACTATTTGAGTCATCTATTGACAATACAAATTTATATAAGGATAAAATTAGTAGTAAAGAAGATTTAATAGTAAAAAAAAATAATATTGAAATAATGAATGAGTCAGAAGAAGATATAATAAAAAAAGATATTATTAATAAAAGTTATAGTAGTGACAACATAAAATATAGTGATGATTATAAAATGAATAATATATGTGAATATAAAAATTCATTGTATATAGATAATTATTCGTCTCAATCGTGTAATGAAAAAAGAGAACGATATAGTAATTATTACAATAATTATAATAATTTTGTGGAATATAATAACATGTCACATGATTATTGTTATTATAATAAAGAGGAAGGGAACATCATAGCGTATGATAATATTATAACTGAAGGGGATTTTATTAGAGATACTAAAGAAAATGATGATTTGACCCAAAATATGGAAGCATTACAATTATATAGAGAACATATAAAAAATGAATCAAATGAGATGGATAAGGATACAAACAAATTTACATATTTATCACATAATTCGATAAAGGAAGAAATAAAAAGAAACCAAGATATAAATGTGGATAATATGGAAATTTTAAATTTCTTGGAAGAAAATAAAAGAAACACAAATTATGCTTCTTATATATCATCTGTTGAAAAAAAAAAAAAAAAAAAATATTCCTGCAAAATTAAAAAAGTGGATAATCGTATAAAATATAAAAAGGATAATATGCAAATAATTAACATAGACGATATTCCATCAAAGGTACCCTTAACTATGCTAATTTTACAACATATGGAAGAGAAAACAAAAAAAAGAAATCAAAAAGAGGATAAAAAATTTAAGTTAAATTATAAGGTTGAATTAATTGGTCGTTTAAATAATTCTGTGAATTTAAAAAAAGCAATAGAAAAAGAGAAAACACTTTTTTCAAGAATTGAAAAGATATATGATGTATGCAATATGTATAAAAAGGAAAATAAAAATATATGTTTCAAAGAAAATAAAAAGATGACTGAAAAAAATAATATTATTAGTGATGATGATGAAAAATATAGATATCCTATTGTTAGTAGTTGTTATATACCTTTTCCTAATATGGATGGAAAAAATAATAGGATTCACATTAAAGAATATATGCATAATAAATATTTATTAAATTTCAGAGATGATAAAAAGGACCATATATATAAAAACGATGAAGAAGAAGAAGAAGAAAAAAAAAAAAAAAATGTACTACTCCCTATCAAGACCATGAACATATTAAATGTGAAGACAAATGAAGAAGTCAACAGAAAAAATAATCCTCTTATAAACAAATGTATATATAAAAAAACCAATTGTGACAATAAAATACCTTTAAGTAATATTTATAAAGATAAGGCACTTACTATGAAGGGTATAAAAACATTTTTGAAGAAGAACAATATTATGGTCTCAAAAGAGAAAATGACTATAAAAAAAGATAATTTGATAAAGTATAAAAATAAGATTTATTTTTCTCATCTATTAAAAAATAGTTGTATTAAGAAGACTTCTATGATTAGTTTGATTAATATGAAGGATAAAACAAATAATGTGTGTAAAAGGAATAAGTTGGTTGCGACGAAATATATGATATCTAATAAAATACATATGAATAAAAAGGAAGCTAATGCAAATATGAAAAAGTATAATATACATAAGAATATAAATAAAAATATAGGAATAAACAAGTCAACACATGTTAATGATTATAAGGTGGATAGTATTCAAAATGGTATGAGTAATATAGAACATGATAATAAAAGGGCTATTATAAAAAATGTTTTATTTGTAGATAATACATATAAGGATAATGGTATGTCTAAAAAACCGAGTGTTATGTTTAATAATATAAATTTAGAAAGCATAAAAATTCATGATAAAAAAGGAAGTGAAGAGAATTTTTTCAAATGTGAAATAAAAAATAATGACTATCATAATGTTAAATATGATGAAATGAAGGGACCTAATAATGATTGTTTGAATGAAAATGATACAATCGAAAAGGAGACATTTGATTTGCATCATGAGGGTAATTCTGAACGTTTAATAGAAGAAGAAAAACAAAAGTGTATGTTAGATCATAAAAAAAATAATAATAATATAATGAATGTTGATGAGAAAAGAAAAAGTGACCATTTGTCTTATGAAAAGGTATTAAAAATGGAAGGAATTGATAAAAATGAAGAAGGTGAAAATGAACAAAAAAAAATTGAAATTCACAAAAAAGGTGAAAATAATAATAATAATAGTGAGACCTTTGATATGGGCAAAAATTCATTAATATTTATGAATAATATAAAAAAGAGTATATTAATTCATAGTGAGAATGAAAAAAGTATTATAGAATCACTCAAGGAAGAGGAACAAAATATATTTCCTGTTAATATAAATAATAAAGAAAAAGATATATGTAAAAATATAAATAAATCTGACTATTCAGATAAAGATTATAGTGTGTTGTTAAATAGTATAGAAAAAAAAATTTATAAGAAATGTTCTTGCACTTCAAACATAAAAGAAATAGAAAAAAAGAAAATAAATGAAGAATATGTTGATTTAAAAAATATAAATTGTTCTAGAAATACATTAGAATTTTTTCTGACCAAAAAATATTTGAAAAGTAGCGAATTTATTATAAGTGAAAAACATGATTATGAAAATATTAATGTACATGAAAAAAAAAAAAAAACAGAACAACCAAAAAAATTAAATAGAAAAATAAACGTTAACATTTTTAATGATAGGATAACAGAAGAAAACAGTTCATCTGAATTTAATTTTGTTAAAAAAAAAAATAATAATTGTATGGTTAAATTTGAAAAAAAAAAAAAGAGTAAGTCCATATTGTTCTCAGAAATATATCCTGTTGAAAAAAATAAAAAACGTGCAACAAATTTTATGCGTTCTCAAGAACAATTTATTTTATCAAACGAACATGTTGAAAAGTGTGAAAATAAAAAGAGGGTAGAAAAAAAGGATGAGGAATATATAAAGGAAAAAATAAAAAATAAGAAAACTGAATTTAAAAATAATTTAACAGAACAATTAGTTTCTTTAAAAAGTGTAGAAAATATAAACACAAGTGATAGTTTCAATACTGAAAAAATAAGACACGTAAAACGAACCAAACGAAAAGTTAACCTTAATAATAATTTTATTTTAAATAATTTTTCTAATATTTTAAAAAAATTACAGAGGGGGGAAGAGGCTAAATTGAAAATGAATGAAAAGAAAAAGGAAATAAATAAAAATGATGAGATGGATGAATATGATGAGAAGGATGTACACAGTGAGACGAATGAACATATGAAAAACCCTGAACAGTTTAGAGAAAAAGGATATAACCTTTTAACAACCAAATCGAAAGGGACAGAAACAAGGAAGGAAGATTATTTTATAATACAATTAAATATAATAACTGTATTTCTGTCCGATTCATATATAAAGAGGGTTAATATGAAAGATACCTATTACATGAAGTTGTTTATATATTCTTCGAATGAAATAAAAAAAATAGAAAATAATTATATTGTTGAAAAATTCCCTTGTTACTTTGTATCACATGCGAATGGTATAGCCTTAAGTTGTGATGCCTTCAAGAAGATGAATGTAAGTTGACAAAGAATAATAAATTTTTAAATAACTAAAGGGGTTAGCAATTATGTGCACACACACACACATATATATATATATATATATATATATATATATATATATATATTTTTAATTTCATGGTTTTACTTTTTTTTCTGTATATTTTAGGCTATGTGTGAAAACCCATCAACTGCAGTATTCAAATTGGTAGTATCTTGTTGTAGAGAAAAGGCTATTTTAAGAAAAGAGATAATAAGGATGTATAGTCGTATTTTTCAAGCAGTGAGTAAAAAATAAAAAATATATAATGGGTATATGTGTATAGGCATAAACACACATACATACATATAAATATATATATATATATATATTTATTTATTTATATATTTATATATTTGTTAAATTTTGTAGCCCCTAAATTTGAAGACTTATCCTTTGAGCAGGAACAAAAAATATGCGTACGAAGAGAGCTCCTTCAATGATGGACTTTACGAAATGAGCGGTAAAAAAGGAAAATAATAAGCACAAAAAAAAAAATATGTATATATATATATATATATATGTGAATACTTTAATTCATGCTATTTGTAAATTATTTTCTTTTCAGGTACCATAATCCTTGGAACATTATAATTATTTAATTTTTCCCTACAAATTAGAAAAACTAGAAAAAATTGTAATAAATATATACCATTTTATATTTATCATATGCAAAAAAAGAAAAAAATAAATAAAAAGGTACAAATGGCTAGTACAGTTTTGAGGGAGCAATCTAATTATACACATATATATATATTATATATATATTATATTATTTATTTGTGTGTATGATAGTTAAGGTGTAAATATTTTAACAAAAAAAAAAAAAAAAAAAAAATTCATAGGGGAGAAATAATTTTCTCTTAAATGAATAAATAAATAAATGAATATATAAATATATATATATATATATATATATTTTTGATATAATTAATATTATAATTAAATGTTTTAATAAAAAAAAATATATAATTTATAGAATAATGCATATGCTTATTCATTTGCTTTGATATTTACCATATCGTGGTTAATATATATATAATATAAGAAATAATAAAAAAAATATATTATTATTTTACATTTTTTTTTTTTTTTTTTTTTTTTTTTTTTTTTAATTTATATTTCTAAGAAACGAATAACACCAACATACAAATAACTTTCACACAAGATGAGATAAAATAAATAAGTTTTGCAAAAAAAAAAAAAAAATGTTTTTTAATAAGTTGGTTAGTAGAAAGACGAGTTATTTTCTTTATGATATAAAAAGATATAATTTGAATTATAAATTACATTTGAAATATAAACAATGGGATTATTTAAAAAGAGAGATGATAAATTATTTTAATAACAATAGAAAGGTTAATACAGATGTAGATATCGAGGCAAAATGTTGGGAGAAATTTAAGAAAAAAGAATTAATACAGGCAAATGGGTATATCCCTGCAATTATATGGAAATATGGAATTGAGGAACGAATATGTATATCTCATAAATTAATTGACGAGTATGCATTTGAAGAAGAAGACGGTCATTTGTCATTACGTAATAAAATTGTGTAAATTAATATATATGTGTGAAATGATAAAAAAAAAAAATGACTAAACAATATATATATATATATATATATTATATTTACAACTGTTTATATTTAATATATATTTATTTTAATTTCTTCTCCGAATTATAGTATTTTCGGCAAGGTTGTTTCGTGTACATATTAATGGGAAGGTAGTAAATTGTGTAGTGTCTCATGTGGAAGCTGATCCAAGTAATAAAAAAAA
>NC_031484.1:179063-194134 GCF_001602025.1 Plasmodium gaboni | reverse complement strand
GAATATGTATTATTTGATGTTTTAATTATTTCATATTCTTTAGATTTTGTTTTCTTATTTGGTAATATTTTAAAATTATTACCATACATACTAGATTTATATAAATCACTATAAGGATCTTTTATTTTATTATTAAGATTATTTATATTTTGTTTTCTTGAATAATGACGATATGTTCTTTTCCAGTTGCTTAAAAAGTAATATTTTACATTTCTATACATCTTAAAAAAAATAAAAAAATAAAAATAAAAAATAAAAATAAACAAATATAAAGGGTCTATACTGAAAATATTAATCAAATTATATATATTATATATATTTCATTTTATATTTTAAATTTCACATGGTATACATAATTATTACTAAAAATATATATAAACAAATGTATTAGTCATATAAATACATTTTATTATATTTTTTTATGTATGACTTGATAAATATATAAAGCTTAAATTTGATGAAAAAAATAAAATAAAAATAAATAAAATATAATAAAATAAAATAAAATAAAACGTTTCCTTCATAAGAATAAATAAATATATATATATATAATATATAATATATATTATATACTTTAAATATTATTCATAAATATTTATTCATATATCGTTACTAATATTACACACATTACCGCAGTATTAATTGTTCATATAAATATATATATATATTATATATATATATATATATTTATATATGTGTATGTTATAAAAAATATGAGGATATTCTTTTTACCTACATTTTAATTCTTATATTGAACGAGAGAAAAAAATTAAGAATAGTAGAATATACAATATATATAAATAATTATAAGGTTCACATATTTTTTATCTAAATCTTGCCTATACATTTTTATGGTATATGTAAAAAAAAAAAAAAAAAATACACAATATTTAATTTTTCAACTATATATATATATATATATATATATATTATTTCAATAAGGACAAAAAAAAAAAAAAAAATTAGAAACATACATATACATTTTTAACTTTGTGTGCATTTTTTTTTTCTCCTTTTCAGCATTCTTATAAAAAAGTAATCGTACTATATAAACTTAAGAAAAATTTTATATCTTCAATATATTTATAAAATTATAAATATATACATATATATATTATTTTATTTTTTTGTATCTATAAAGCCATATGTGCCTTCTAATATAAAGGGGAAGAAGGGAAAAAAAAAAAAAAAAATAAAATAATAATAAAATAAATAAAAAGAAATAAAAATAAATAAAAAGATAGCAATATGCCAAAAAATTTAAAATATATATAGTTATTTAAATATTTTTTCTACTTATATGAAATAATTTTTTTATTGTTTCATTTTTTATGAATAATATTTTACATTAAATTCTTTTGTTTGCAAGGGATAACGTCGAAATGTTACAACAGGCAACAGAAGAATAAAATAAATAAATATATATATATATATATATATATAAGTGAATAAATATAAAAAAAATATATATAAATAAATATAAAATATATATATATATATATATAAATAAATTTATATCTTTTTATTTATGTATGCCAAAATGATAATCTATCAATTATTTATTTATTTATTTTTTTTTTTTCTCCTCTTATGGAAAACAAAAAAATAGAGTTGACTTATTATTTGTTGGTTGTTCACATAAGAAAAATATATTTATATTTCTAAAAATATACTTAATATTTTTTTTTCTTTTTATGTCAACTATAATTTTATTATATTTTTTTTTGAAGTTCCTTATTATTAAAAATAGTATGGATAAAAATTACAAGAATTATAACATAAAATATAATATATATTTATATGTATATATTGTAGGAAGAATTTTTTTTTTTTTTCTATAGATATATAAAATATAAAAAATAAAAAATAAAATTTAATATACACTTGAAGATAAGAAAGTAGACTAAAACCACACACACACACATATATATATATATATATATATATATAATGAAAAATTAAATAATTATAAACCTACGTCTTCTTACACATTTATTAGGAATTTTATTTTTATACATATATACAAATTTTATATTTTACATACTATTATTTTAATTATTTATTTTATTTTATTTTATTTTATTCCTTTTTTTTTTTTTTTTTTTTTTTGAGGGAGAGGATATTCACTTAATATAATAATGTAACCATATATATATATATATATAATATATATGTGTATATATGGATGAACATAAATATATTTTAGAAAATTTTGAAAAAAATGATATATGTAAGGAAGAAAAGAAAGAAGACCCAAATGCATCATTAGGATGCCCAAAAAAAGAAAAAGAGGAAAACAGTTTAGTAGATGATAAAATAAATAATGAAAAAAGCAATCTTAATAATATAATAAAAACAATAGATGTAAAAAATGACAAGGAATTAAAGGATATTACACTCCAAAGAATTAATCACAATATTGTGACAACCAATAAGGATCATTTAATAAATGAAGAGAAAAAAAATGTAGGTGAAAATATAAATGATAATAAAAATAAACCTATAGATGATAATGATAATAATAATAATAATATATTGAATGATAATAATAATAATAATAATAATAATAATACTTTGAATGAACATAACAAAACAAATGGAGATATTAAAAACAACAAATTTAATAATGTTTTTATAAATCCTTGCAATGTTTATCCTTATATGAATGCTGTAAATAGAACAAATAGAATTTATAAGTATGTAGAAAAAATGATACGACAAAAAAAACATTTTATGATTAAATATAAAAATTATTATATTCATTATATAGAAAAAGATATGGATTTAAAAGAAATAAAAAAAAAATATGAACAGAATTATCAGTTCACCAAGACATATATTTGTATTGATGAATTATTAAAAATTAAAAAGGATACAATATTATTTGTTAAGAAAAATATAGAATTAAATTATAGAAATACAAATTTGCTTGAAAATAATAAAATGATTGAACCAAACAACAATCTAAATTGTAAGGATAAAGAAAATATAAATTCTGTAGATATAAGAAATATAAATAAAAACGATGATAATAATTATTTAGATATGTATGATATAAATATGAAAGAAATGAATTCCAACTTAGGTTTCAATTATATATATTATTATATGAATAGTAATGATATTTTTAGTAAAAATATCTATAAAATATATATAATGCCAAGTGAAGAAAATTATAAACATTATATGAATAATGATATGGATGAACAGACGTGTATATATAATACATGTATTAATAATGTGGACCCTAAAAATAATTATAATAATATGAATAATATAAATATGTATAGACCAAATAATACATATAATAATGATAATATGTATAGATCAAATAATACATATAATAATGATAATTTGTTTTCTTCTCGTTTTGATGAGACTACTAAGATAATATCAAAGCATTCCATCATAAAAGGAAATAAAAAAATTACACACGGTTCTTTTAAAAATGTAAGAATAATAAATATGAAACGTAACAATACATCACATGTTACATGTAAGAACTACATGAGGAAGGGTAAAAATTATTATGAAAGAAAAAAGATAAAAAATATGAATTTAAAATATAACATACTTAAAATAAATCGGTATATCCTTTTTTGTAACAATATTTATAAAAATGCAAAAATAAAATATATACATCAAAATGTGGTTGATAAAATATTATCAAATAGTAATATAGTGGATCATAATAAAATAAATGCATTTATAAGAACAGAACAAAATAGCAACAACAATAATAATAATAATAGTAATAATATTAAAGAGAATGATAATCATAATAGTAATAATAATATAGAGAAAGATAATCATTATAGTAATAATAATATAGAGAAAGATAATCATAATAGTAATAATAATATAGAGAAAGATAATCATAATAGTAATAATATTAAAGAGAATAAAAAAAATATATTTTTTATCAACAAAACTTATAAACGTTTTATAGATAATTATAAAAATATATCTTTTAAGTTTAAAAATTTAATGAAAAAACATTTTGATGCTAAATATGATTATATATTTAAGAAATTATCTTATTATATTACATTAAAAAAAGAGATAGATTTATATAAAATGGATATGTATGATATGAATATTCTAGAGATATTAAATAAGAATCTAGATATACATAAGAAAGAAAATAAACTAATTCAAAATCTAAATTCTACAATTAATCATGAAGAAATAGAAAAAATAAAAAGACAACTTTTTCTTTTAGAATATTCAAAAATTCAAAGTAGAGTAGATAAATCATTATATGAATTGGACAAAAATAAATATATATTTTTAAATCAACAAAAAAAAAAAAAAACAACAAAAAAAAAAACAAAATCAAAAACAATACAAAATGATAATATTTCAAAATTGGAAATATTAATAAATGAGTCAATAAAAATTGAACAACACATAGATGTCGAAAAAAATATAAACACAAAAAAATGCACTCATTATGAAATAGACAATTCAAAGTTTATATATTCAAAAATTGAACTCATGAGGAATCATCTAGAAATATTGAAATGTAGAATAAGCATCGAACAAATAGAAATTGAAATGGAGAAAAAAAAAATTAAGCAAGAAATTTTATTTATGGATCGACAGAAAGAAATAAGGAAACAGGAAAGTATATTTATTGAGGAGGAAAAAAATAAAATTAAAGAGGAAAAAATATCTATTGAGGAGGAGAAAAATAAAATTAAAGAGGAAAAATTATCTATTGAGGAGAAAAATAAAATTAAAGAGGAAAAAGTATCTATTGAGAATGAAAAAAATAAAATTAAAGAGGAAAAAGTATCTATTGAGAATGAAAAAAATAAAATTAAAGAACAAAATATATCTATTGAGGAGGAGAAAAAAAAATTCTTACATAACAAAGAAGCTCTGACTTATGAAATAAAAAAAAGCATATTAATTGATAACTTATCTGTAGAAGATAAGGAAAAGTTTCTAAACATTAAGAATGAAAAAATAAAATTAGACAAAGAAAAAATGAATATTAAAGAAGAAAGAGAAAAAATAGAAAAGGATAAAATAGATATGCAAAATGAAAAAGAATCCTTTTTTAAAGAGAAAAAAGCATATGAACTAAAAAAAGAACAATTAGAATTAGATATGATAATAGTAGATATACAAAAGAAGATGATAAAAGAAAATTTTGAAAAAATTGAAAATGAAAAAAGAGATTTTAGAATCGACATATTAAAACCTATAGAAAGATTAAATAGAGGTATAAATTATTTATATTATAAAAAGGCACTAAAAATATACAATAAATATGGAAAAAAAGAAAATATGAAATATAATATATATAGAAACAAACATAAGCATACAGAGGAATGTAGCAATTCCAATATGTATGATGGTTTATTTTCAAAATGTCATTTCAATGTAGATAAATCTAATAAAGAAGACCATTCGAAACAGGTGATAACTAATAAATTTGAAAGAGAATATATGGAAAAACAAAGAAAAGAAATGGAACAGTTAAGTCAAAAAATTAACAAAGATATAATTAAATTAATGGATGATAAGGCAGATATTAAATTGAATCAAGAAGAAAATGAAAGAGATAAAAAAATAATTAAGACACTTAGAGAAGACGTAAACAAAGATAGAATCAAATTAAAAACTGATATATTGCAGCTAGGAAAAGAAAAAGATAAAAATGATATACAAAAAAATAAAATAGATATGGAAAAGAAAAATATAGAAGAAGAAAAAAATAAAATAGAAGAAGAAAAAAATAAAATAGAAGAAGAAAAAAATAAAATAGAAGAAGAAAAAAATAAAATAGATGTAGAAAAAAATAAAATAAATGTAGAAAAAAATAAAGTAGATGTAGAAAAAAATAAAATAAATGTAGAAAAAAATAAAATAAATGTAGAAAAAAAAAATATAGAAGCAGAAAAAATTATAATTTATATGGAAAGGAAAAAAATCGAAGAAGAAAAAAATATAACTTATGTTCAAAAGAAAACTATTGCTACACATAAAAAGAATGTAGAAAATCAAATATATAAGTTTCGAAGATATGAAACATATATAGGTTATTTAAGAGTGCGAACACATAATGATAAAAAAGAATTAGATATAAAAATAAAAGCATTTGAAAAAAAAATTCAACAGTTCGAATTTGAAAAGAAATTATTATGTATAAGTAAAAAAAATCTAGATAATGTTAAAAGTACTTTTTCTGATAACACAAAAAAATTTTTTGAAGAAAAATCTTTATTTGAGATTGAACAAATAAAAGTCGAAAAAGAAAAAAATAATTTAATAAATGAGAAAAAACAAATATGTATGGATAAAGCTAAATTAGAAATACAAAAAAAAGAATTGTCATTAGAAAAATCGAATTTTGAAAAAAAGAAAAATAAAATAATAAATGAAAAGTTAACTTTAAAAAATGAAAAAGTAATATTATCTCAGGAAATAATAAAATTAGAAAATAGGATGAATAAAATTGCCCATGATAAGTATGAAGGTACTTTATTTAATGAGCACCAGAAAAGTGACGACATGAAAAAGCAAAAAATCAAAATGGATGGTTTAAAAGATGCAAATACAAAAAATAAACATACAAAAAATGAAAATATAAAAAATGAAAATATAAAAAATGAAAATATAAAAAATGAAAATATAAAAAATGAAGATATAAAAAATGAAAATATAAAAAATGAAAATATAAAAAATGAATATATAAAAAATGAATATATAAAAAATGAAGATATAAAAAATGATAAGGTAAAAAGCCAAAGTGATAATATAAACATATGTTCAAATAAAAATTCCAAAGAATATAATATCTCAAAGGATAAGAATTCAAATTATGATTATAAAGAGAGAAAAAAAATAAATATAATAAGTCAAAGTAATGACGATATAAATAATAGTACAGGTATGCACATGCACGATAACTGTACTTTTTTTAAAAATAAAAAAAAAAAAGTACAAGAAGAAAAAAAAAATATTTCAAAAGGAGAAAATATAAATGAAATTATAAAAATAAATGAAATAATAAATATAAATGAAAGTATAAATATAAATAAAAATATAAATATAAATGAAAGTATAAATATAAATAAAAATATAAATATAAATAAAAATATACAGAATAATATAAATACAAATACAAATAACAATAACAATAACAATAACAATATTAATGCAATTAGAAACTTAAATATCAATATTATCGCTGACCATCTTACATGCCCCAATAATAAATTAAATCATGAAAAAAGGAGTACACTAAAAAATAAAGGGGATGAAAATTATGAAGCATCAAAGGAAAGAATAGAAAAAGAAGGAAATTATGATAATAAAATAGAAAGAAATAATGATATAGAAGAAATAAGAAAAAGTATAAATGAAGAAGAAGTTGATATTATAAGAGTAAAAAATTATAGTGATTATGAAGATATAACTAATTTTGATAATATGGATGATTCAGATGATGATAATATAATTTATAATGATATTGATTTGCATACCATTATAAGGACAGATATAGATATACGTCCGAATATAAAAGATACAAGGAATATATTTTTTCCTATGGATATTAAAAAAATATATGGAAGCTTATATAAAGTAAAAAAAAAAAAAAAAAAAAAATATTTCAAAGTAGGACATAATATAAATAATAAATATCAAAATAATAAAATTCTTTTTAATAACAATTTACATAATCTTATTATTTTATTTTATGAATTTTATTTTTATAATCAAATGGATAATTTTAAAGTAGATATAAATTTTTATCAAGTGCATAATAGTTTAATTTGCGTTGTAGATGAACTTTTTAATTTGCATAATTTACAAGAAGAAAAATATTTATCAAAGAAAGAAAATATAAATATTTGCGACAATAAAGAAATTATTAAAGAGGAAAAAATTAACAAAGAGGAAAAAATGAAAAAAGAGGAAAAAATTAACGAAGCGGAAAAAATGAAAAAAACTGAAAAAATGAAAAAAAAGGAAAAAATGAAAAAAACGGAAAAAATGAAGGAAGCAGAAAAAATGAAGGAGGCAGAAAAAATGAAGGAGGCAGAAAAAATAAAGGAAGCAGAAAAAATAAAGGAAGCAGAAAAAATAAAGGAGGCAGAAAAAATAAACGAAACAGAAAAAACAAATGAGCAGGAGAAAGATAATGAAGAAACGAAGAAGAGAGAACAGGAGGATGAACCATTTGTTTTGGACTATAAATATTTGAACGGAGATAAAAATTTATTATATTTAAGTTTTAATAATATGATAATGAAATATAGATCCGTTGAAATAAATTTACATTTTTATAATGAAAAAGGTGAATGCATGACTCCCGAAATGATCTCATCCTTAACTACTCAATCGGATATTACTAACATGTTAAATGACCATACACAAATTTATCAAATTAGTAATGTGAATACAGTTGAAAAAAATCAGATTAATGACAATAAAAAAAATGTAGAAACGGATCATAAAGATGCTGCTACTACAAATGAGCAAAGAAACAATGAGCTCTCGACGAATGAAAATAAAAATGACATTATTAGTGGCACAAATAATAATGACATTAATAATGATAATAATAAAAAAAAAAACATGCTGCCTACTTTAAAAAAAAACAAAGATAATGAAAAAATAAAAACAAATGATATGATCAACAACCAATGTGAACATGAAGAAGAACAAAAAAATGATAATAATAAAAAGAAAAAGAAAAAGAAAAGCCCATCTCCAAATAAAAAATGTTCTCCTAATCAATTAAAAGAAAATGATAATGAGAAAACATCTCCTGAAAAAAAAGATATGGATTATATTAAAGAAGATAGAAAATATTGCTATAAGATATTGTATGAAGAACAACCATACAAAGCTTTGCTTATAAAAAGTAATTTGGGCATAAATTCTTCGGAAGAAATAGAAAATGACCAAAAAAAGAAGCAAGACCAAATATCAGATAATTTAGAAGAATTAAAAGAAGAAAAAATAAAAAAACCTATACAACATATACAAAACGTAGAACATATAGATGAAGTAGAGAAATATCAAACTGGAGAATATTTAAAAGATTCATCAGATATGATAAAAAATAATACTGCTAATGAGATAGAAATGAATAATATTGCTCAATCAATTAATAATAATAAAAATAATAACAATAATAATAATTATAATTATAATTATAATAATAATTATAATAATAATTATAATAATAATTATAATTATAATAATTATAAATTTAACAAATCAATTAACAAAAAGGAATTTGAAAAAAAAAGAAATGATATCAAAAAAGGAGATAAAATAGAAGAAAGAAAAGATATAAAAAGAGAAGTAATAATAAGAACACCCTATAATGAAAATACAATATATGATTTATTTGAACAACAAAAACCTTTAAATATTCCAAAAGAAATATTGAATATAACATCTTTATTACCATCTCCTTTTTTAACAACTTATAATATAAAACCTATAGGTCAAGTTAAATTTAATTATGGATATAATAACACCAAACAAGGATTATATAATTATTGTTATTCATATTTATTAAGGATACATGAAGGTTTTGATGTTTTCCCTGTTGAAGGTTTTAAATTTAGATCTATTATTATTGACGGAGCAAATGTTTGTGCAAAAATTATTAACGAAAAAAGTTATAATTTTTTTGATAAAAATTTAACAACAGTATATGACTGCTCTTTATTAAATGAAGTCTATTTATATTTTAAGAAAAAAAATGTGCAAGACATTGTTATAGTTCTTAATTCTCTTACAAAAAAAGGAAATGAATATTTTCTCAGAAATAAAAAACTATTTAATTATTCATGTCTGGAAAATTTAATTAAAATGAATGTTATACTTATTAGTAATGAAAAATATTATCAATGCGAAAAACGGGGGGTTGTTAAACAGCGTACTTATGACGATGTAGTGATATTACAGCTAGCTGCCCATAAAAGTAAGGGAAAAAAAAATATACATACATATATACATATATATATATTGATATATTCCATTCATTTGTGTATTTATTTATTTTCTTTATTTTATAGATGGATGTGTTATATCCAATGATAATTATAATGACCTCAAACACGACGAATATTACAAGGATATAAAACATGTCATTTCTTATTATGTCGTGAAACATGGTTACGATAAAAATAAAGGATTCCATTTAGACGTCACAAAAAGACCTTTAAAATATGTATTAAATGCTTTATTTCAAAAGGTTTAATTGTAACCTTTCTAGTTAAAGAAAAAAAAAAAAAAATAAATAAATAAATAAATAAATAAATAAATAAATAAATAAATAAATAAAAAAATAAAAAAAAATAAAAAAAATAAAAAAAATAAAAAAAAAAAAAATTCCATCTGCTTTGTATCTTATTTTTAAATATATTGCATATAAAAAGCGTTTTTATAAAAATATAAGTACATTAAGTAAATATATTATATATACATATATATATTTTTATAGTGACACATTAAAAAATTTTTTAATATAGAAAAATTAAAAATTATTTTTTAATTGTCTTAATTTATCTAATATTTTTATTTCATCATTCATATTAAACTTATCAATATAACAATGCGTTCTAAAAAATGGATTGATTAAATTTTCGTCTTCAATTGTTGAAGGTACAGAATGTTCTTTATTTTTAAGTTTTTCTGTAACTTCATTCAGTTTATTTTTCATATATTCATTGTCATTTTCGATGCTCAATGCGAATCTGTAAAGAAAAAAAAAAAAAAAAATATATATATATATATATATGTGGATATATATATGTGTGGATATATATATATATATTTTTTTTTTTTTATTATTTCTTTTAATTTTGTCCACTTGAGTGATACAGATAAAAATGTATGTTAATACTTCAATATTAATAAAAAATTAATATATAAGCATATTCATATATATCCATTTTTATATTGTTACCTTAAATTATTAAGAGTATACTCATGTCCGCAATATATTAATGTTTCTTTTCTCATATTTTTTACTTTTTCAATATTTCTAAACATATCCCTTGCACTTCCTTCAAAAAATCTTCCACAACCAGCTATAAATAATGTATCCCCAGTAAATAATATTGGTTTGTATTCATGATCTTCTTGTTTTGCTTCATCAGTTTTATATACATAATATAAAATGTGTCCCTTGGTGTGACAAGGTGCATGAATAGCTTTTATGTTCAATTCTCCTAAAAAAAAATATATATATATATATATATATATATGTAATATGTATAATATTCTCCATACATAAACATTTCACATAATATATTAGTTAAAGCTTTTCTCTATTTATATATTAATATATATATATAAACAAATAATATATTATTATTATTTCTTTTAATTATATAATATTAAGTACATCAGAACATATATTATATAAATAAATATTCATTTATTTAAATAAATACAATACCTTCATTTTGTATAATAAATTAACTTATTCTTATAATAACGGATAAAGTGGAAATGTTCTATATTTTTAAGTTATATATTATCTTATCAATAATAATATATATTTATATATATCATATGAGATTACAATAATTTGTTCGTTCAATATTAATATATAAATACATTCTTTCCCTCAATATATATGAATGATATAAAAAATATATATATATATAATATTATATGGAAAAAAATATATAATTAAATATTATATAAATATATACTTTATATGATTCATAAAAATGATTTTCCCATTTCTTTAAAAAACAAAAAAAGATTAAGGCCCTTATAAAATTATATATAAAATATATATGGATTTATTATTATATATAAGTAAATATATATATATATATATATATATATATATTTAATTATTTATATATACATATTCTAATATCATTATTTTAAATATATATATATTTATATGTATATATTTTGAAGGATTGTTATATGGAGTAGAAATTTTATATATGCCTGAGTATGATAAATAACATTGAAGGGAAAGAAAAAATATATAAGAAATATAAAAAAATATAAGGAATAATAATAATAATAATAAACTTATAACATAATTTGAAATAAAAATATAAACATAGTTTGGTAAATTATAACTTATTCATTATACGACATAAAAAAAAAAAAAAAAAAAAAAAAAGGAAGAATGAAATTATAAAGAAAATATGTATACAATATACATCATTTTACATAATACTTTTTATCATATATAAATATATATATTATAATTTTTGAGTTGTAAGATGCTATCTTTGTTGTTCTGTTCATATGAATATATATACATATATATATATATATTTTTGAGTATGTGGTCTTATAAAGTATATATCCTTGGGTATATAATGAACTTGAAATGTTTAAACGGCGATTAAAAGAATGATATAATTCATATATATATTATATAGATATATATATATATTTATTTATATGTTTCCTTTGCTTTATATTTGTTCGGTCATTCTTCATCAAGAGGTATTTTAATTTCATATTTTATTAAAACCCAAATGTGGTATTGTTTTACTTTAACATCGAAATATGGAATAATATATATATATATATATAATATATATGTGACTATAAAATAAAAGGATAAGAAAAATATACCATGCGTGATATTTCAAAACAGTTATAAAGAACTATAAAAGCATTCCTTTTTTAGCTTTTTTTATATTTAATATATATATATATATATAAGAAAAAAAAAAAAAAAAAAAAAAAAAAAAAAGTGACAAATATTATGGAAAAATTATATTTGGGTATCATTTAAATTTATTTAATGTTGTTATGTTTTAAAGTTCTTTTACGATTTCTTTTGTTATGTTATATTATGTTATTTTTTTTTATTGTTCTATAATTTGCATGTGTAAATGTGAATATACGTATATATGTTCATTTATTATTATTTTTTAATTTAATTTTTTTTTTTTTTTTTTGAAATATGTATAAACTAATGTCCTCTTAATATACGAACAATGAGAAAAAAATGAACGATAATACCATAATATTAACTATAACATAATATTATTACACCGACGAAAAGATATATAATAAAATAATAAAAATGTTTATTTGATTTATTTGAATATGGGGGGGATATATATAATTACATATATTTATAAATATATATGTACTAAGTTCTTTTTGTTAGTTGGTTATGTTTTGTACGATTTTCTAAAAGTTTATATATTGTTAATAAAAAAAAAAAAAAGTTACGAACATACAGACGGACATACATACGAACATACATACGAACATACATACGAACATACATAAGGACATACATGCGGACATTCATAAGGACATACATACGGACATACATACGGACATACATACGGACATACATAAGGACATACATACGGACATACATACGGACACACGTAAAAAAATAAAATAAAATAAAATAACACTCTCATACACGAACGAATAAACGAACGAATAAACGAACGAATAAAAGAACTCACATACGGACATACATAAAAAAAAAGAAAAAAAAAAAAAAATAACTCACATACTCTCACATACACTCACTTACACTCACATACACTCACTCACACGTACAGACAAGGGACGATCATAAAATACTCACATACTCATTAAAGAACGTACTTGTAACGAACAGTTATCAAAAAATAAAAAAAAATTATTAATTTTTTTTTTTTATATTTTTAATAATAATAAATACTATATATTTATATATATATATATATATATATATATATAAATAAATATTTAAATATATACATATATATATATTGATATATATGTAAATATTTAAGAATCATCAGAATCATCTCCTTCATCTGAATTATCTTTATCCTTATCCTTGTCCTTATCTCCTTTATCGTCATCTGAATTCTTCGATTTTTTAACTTTAAATCCAACTACACCAGATAATATCATCAACATTATCATGTTTGTGACAGCAGTACTTATGATTAAGTTTCTGTTGACTGTCGTTTTTTTATCTAGCATAGAGGACAAGCTCTTGATTTCTTCTAAAGCTAGCTGAGTTTCTAAAGGCATTTTTTCAGCAGAATCTTTTGAAGAAAGACCTCCTTGAGATAGTCCACCTTGGCTAGGTCCAGAAGCATGAAGGGAGGAACCTGAAGAACTTCCTGGGGTTGGCAAATTTGAAGGGGATCCTTTTCCAGCGGGCTTTTTTGTTTTGTCACTTGCGTCTGATAATACCAGATTCGCAAAAGCAAAGAATATAAGCATTAAAGCTAAAGATGGTATGAACTTTCGAATATTCATATTGAAGAAATATATATATATATAGAAAAATGGGATAAGAAGAAAGAAAAAAAAAAAAAAAAAAAAATTTAAGAATATTATCCTATGATAATAAAGCTATTGTGAAAATAATATAATATGGAAAATATAAGATATATATATGTAAATATTTTTTTATATATATTTTTTTTTTTTATATATTTTTTGTTATTTTTTATTTTTTATTATTTTTTTTATTATTTTTATAAATATAATTTTTTTTTGTATAATAAGAATTTAATGGAAAAACGTAGAATGGAAATGAAGAATTGGAATATGTAAATTTTAATATAAAATATAAAAAAGAAATATAATTTTTATATAAATTAATATAAAAAGTTTATTTATTTTTATTTATTTAAATATTTTTTAATTTTAAATTTATATATTTTTTTTTTTTTTTTGCATATATATATGTATATTATATATATGTACAATAAAATTTTTTTTTTTTTTTTTTCATTTGAAATATATAATTATTTTATTTTCTACATATATAAATAATATAAGATATTATATTTTAAGGTGTATCATTAATGTTTTTTTAAAAAAAAAAAAAAAAATAGTTATTTATATAAAATGGCTTAATGTATATACATACATATTTATATATATAGATGTCCAAAAAAAGTACAGCGGTATTTTTTTTTTTTTTTTTTTTTTTTTTTTTTTTTTTTATTCTTACATTATTATATTGATATATTCAATTTTTTTTTTTATTTCTTTTAATTTTTTTGTTTATATTAAAAATATTAATATATATAAATAAAAGTAATCATAAAAAAATAATAAAAAAAAAAAAAAAAAAAAAA